>NC_081180.1:127755575-127887901 GCF_029867415.1 Vicia villosa | reverse complement strand
ATCCATGTGAGATTGTACTTCATGTTAAGATCTGAATCACCTCCCATGGATCTATATGTTGAATAAACATCAACAGGTGCAATATATGGAGGCGTAGTTTGGTAATCGATTTTAACATCCTTTGTAGCGCGATTCGTAACACCAGTGGAAGCACCATAAACATACGGAGTATCATCGTACCATGTTCGACTCAAACCAGAATCTTGAGCCGGAGATATATATTGTCCCCCAACGTTTATTCTAAACATCGTTTGAAGATGAAAACCCGTTGTATCCGTGGTTTGATCTGCATAACCGACCAAAGAAGGTGACTTGAGCAACAAGTCAGGCATTTCTACAAGCTGAATACCATTGATAAAAGCAAAAGCACCATTGTGCTTATCAGAAGGCTTGAAAGTAAGGCTAAGAACATCAGCATTCAAAGGTGCAAGTGCATATTCCTTATCAATATAAGCCTGTGACAAAGCCTGACACGTAATCGAGGAGCTGAAATTGTTGAGAAGTATAACATCGTTCGCTTTCACAGAAAAATATGAATCGGCCGGGTTGAAATTGTTGTAAACCGTTGGATAAAAATGGAGCCTAAGCCAGTAACGTTTAGTAGGTTGAATTGGAAACTTATACGTTGCTTCGGTTGTGAAAATTCGCGCTGTCATGTATGGAATTTCCGATGTAAGTGAAGGATCTTGAAACAAAGCTTTTGTTGTTATTGAATTTGTTGGCGAAAGATATTTATTATCTGGACTCCATTGTTTTCCATCAGGATCTTTACCACCATTATCACCTATTCCACATCCTAATATCAAAGGTTCAACTTTGTTTTGTGCATGTAACAAAATAGGTACATAGAATATAACAAGTAGAAAACATAAACTCTTTTGCATGATCATTTTTCGATAAACTAATACGATAAAATGGTAACAAAAATAAAAAAATGTTTGTGATATTTAGGCGTACAGGAAATAAATTGAAGTGTTTTTCGGGTGTGATCGAAGAGAGTTTGAGAGGGAATAAGAAAGGAATGATTAATTTCCTGTACGCCAGGAAGAAGAAAAGAAACAAGAAATGGGTTATTAGTTTTGTGTTTGTTTTTGTGTGTGGAAAACCTACCTGGATTGGTGGAACATGTTCCAAACCAGGCAAGAAGGTAAATTAAGGTGATGTTTTTATTGCTTGGTTTGTTTATAGGGACAGTTACTATACTAAGATTTTTTTTTGGTTTTTGTTTTGTTATTAATTATTTTGGCAGTTGTTTTTTTTTGTTGTTGTTTGATGAACGTAAACTTTCCATGGTTGAGAATTCTAGAAAGGAGTGATAGGGAGGGATCATCGTAAGTGTATGAGTTGGATTTGTTAATAGGTTGAAAGGAAGAAAGTTTTCTACTATATTTGGGCAATAGTTTATGGGGAGTATAACATTCACCATAATTTTTGTTGTTATTTATTTATTTTAAAAAATAGTTGTTTATACTTAAAAATAAATAATCTTTTACTCAAAATTTGCAAGCAATTAAATTTGAGATCAATAGTAAAAAAAGGTTATGCTAGTGCATAAAGAGTCGAATGCAAGTTAGTCGGATTTTTCTTAAGTTTATTAAGGTTCGTGGAGTTTAGGGAGGCATTAGACTTAGTATAGACTTGATGGAATTGGACAATTTGACATTTTATCGGGGTTTCTTGTTTGTAACACCACTAGCTAAAGTAGATGTCGTGAAAGAGGGAGGAGCAAGTTGAATGTGAGGCGCAGTTAAAGGAAAACATCACACACAATCCACATAACTTGCACACTAATGCAAAATTCTACAAGTTACATTGTTTTGGTCCGTGTGACTAGTATTTGCCTATAAATATCGTACCAATATATATATATATATATATATATATTTTTAAACACAATCAATTAAACAAGATTTTTACATATTTTTATCTCTATTCTACTTTACTTTATGCATTTCTTGGTTTAGTAGCTCGAGACGCCCAAAAACTATATCTAGCACTCTTTGGAAGAGTTAAGAAATCCATAATCGAGAAGCAAAGTTCCTTCCTCATAGTAATCACTTGAAGAAATTAGAGTTAGAGTTGAGAGTTATTAGCTAAAACATCGACTAACTTTCAAGTTCCACTACAAGTTTGCCACGTCTAGTGGAACACTAAGACTAAAACCATAAAAAAAATTCAATTCTCTAAGCCACAACTATGTTTGGCATATACACTTATGTATAGTAAAAAGCCTCAGTAGTCACCATTTAAAAGTTAAGTGTAACCTGTAAATGCCTACATATGTAGCTTCTCCCATTAACTTTGAAGACACATCAGTTGATCAACCTTAAGCCATAATGGTTACAACTACGTATTTAATTAGAAAACAAATTAACAAAATGATACATTACATCATGTATCAAGTCTCACAACAACTAAGTGACATTGTCAAACTCATGGTTCACAATAAGGTTCAATAAGTTAGAGAGTTGAAGGCCAAATGAGTTGGTTATGATGATAGCTCACCCACCTCCACACATCAATAGGTTTCAAGGGACCAAGGTTTGCAATAAGTTCTAACTAAAAGACACTTGATCGTTACAACACTATAACCTTTGCAGGCCCAACCAAATCCTATACAACAAGTACCTTTTATTCCTTTTAATTCATATATCCTAGTACTTTTGCCATTGTAATTCCTAAGGGTCTCCCAGTGGAAAATGATACATTTAACCAGAATAACCTTTAATTTGGACAAGTACAAATGAAAATAAGGTCACATGAAGTAGTATGACAAATTGGTATTCTGTATGTTTCATTTTTCGCCAGCACTCTGTCATACCCCAAATTTGTCCTACCCCTTTTCAATTTTTAACTGGCTTATGCTTCCCATTTCATTTGCGTACCTCCATTAGGACATTTGCACTGCTTTGCATTCATTCATTAAATAAAACATATAAAAGCTTGGGATCAAGGATCATGGAGAAAACTGGGGTCTCACATTGGTGTGGCACAAGTTTTTATTTTTCTCAAAAGGATGCTTAATCTTTGATCAGAAGATAATGATTGGTTCAACCCTTGAAAAAAAACACTTCATCACAGGGTTTCTATTCACATGGGATGTCTTGACTTAGGGTTTATTTCCCTAAGAGCTTGGTGGTCTCAGGAGAATACCTAGTGGTTCAATTGGAGGTGTTATTGATATATTGACGGAAAAGACACGTGGAAATTATGTGCAAGGTTTCTTACTCAAATTTGCAAAGGTGGGAGGAGATTGAATTAATTACTCGATGGACAAAGGTTTCTTACAACGTCAAAGTGTCATGGCTTCAATTTTCATTACATTATCATGCCACTAATGCCATTTCAAAGTCAAGAAAAAGAGATATGCAATTTGGGGAAGGAAGTTTGTTTTGAGTACTTGGTCTTCTACTTTTGAGTCCAAGAGTTAACAGGGTGGAGAGCGTGGACATGTTCATATGGAGTTACTAGTACAACAAAGATATCTCAAGGTGCATTCAATACGGATTTGCTCAATTAAGATTCATTCAAAGGTCATCTGTAATCTTCCCAAAGTCCATTCCCAAACTCTATTCAACACTTAATTCAGGTTGAAATCCATTACAACATTTATCACCAAATCTCATTACAAAAAAACAAACTATACAAAGAATTACTTTATCCTATTCTTTTTAATCCTAAGCTGCCATCAATGGTATGCTTGCATCCCTGATTCCATCACAAGACTCTATTAACCATGCCAGGACTTCAAATTTTGATCTACAGTGTGCTTCAAGTTTAATGAAACCACGATGTTGTAGTGCTATCCTCACCACATGTATGCCAAGTCTGCGAGAAGAACCAACACTATCAGTCCCTCACCATACAACTTACATACCTCAAGCCACACATTTCCATTCATTTACAAAAGGCATTCAAATACAAACATCACTTGAAAAGAATCATCTCAAGCTATTCACATAATCTACACAAAAAAATTCAGAACAAACCATAAATAAACCAGTTCGACCCTTCAGCCATAAACCAAAAAGAAATCAAACCGCAGCCGCACCGCAAACCTGCTGCACTTCCAATTAAACCACCAGCATCCTGCAAAACAAAACAAAAAAAAATGATTTGCACTTCCAATTAAACCACCAGCATCCTACTAACCATATACCATAACCAAAACATGTACGCCACATTCACACGAGGCCCATTCATGAAAGGTTAGCCATATCTTACATTGGAAAATCGGCAACTCCAAACATACAACCATCAAGCAGCAGCCCGCACAAGTGTACATTCACAAACCTACATATAATTCAAACCAGCTCAGACGCAAATCCAAGAGGAAACAAGCCGAGCAGAAATGTATTTAAAGCAACCAAAAATCAGTAGACAATTCCCAAGCAATTTCAAGACCAAGGTAACTGTCTCATAACACTAACCCAACTGTTTTAGAATCATCCCTAAACTCCTAACCAACAATTCCCTTCTAACCGACACCTAACTGTCAAAACAGAATCCCCACACCATATAACAAACTTCAAACAGAATTTCCCTCCCCTTCAATTAACCAAATTCGTCACCCTTCAATCGAGAACCATCCCTAACAACCTCATAACAGAAAATGAGGGGGAAAGGATCCATAACGAAATATCAGAAAAAAGAAAAAAAGAAGAGAGAATCGGTTCAGAAGTGGAAACTCACCAATAACTGAATTGAAACCAATTCTTGAAGCCTTCCCTCTTGACCATTCTTCATTTTTCGATTCATCTCATTTTCCTCTCTGCATCATCTTCATCACAACATCAAAACCTTCATCATCTTCAATTATACTCTCTGAATCCACACAGGAAATAACCTCATTCAGATTCCTGAACCATTCTCTCACACACACCATTTCACTGATTCACCTTCCATCACCATTCTTCGACTCTTCTTAATCTCTCTCCCTCATCTCCACGATTCGTTTTTCATCAAAAACTCAGAAAAATCAATCTCGAACCATAACCGTTCCCTGCGATCTCCATCCATCATCCATCTAATCTTAAATTCGCTTCTTGCTCTAAGAACCGGCAGAAAATTGCAACAGAAAAAGCACAATCACTCAAAGAATCATCATCAGCCATCACCTTCGCTTCAATCTGCGAGCAACAATAACATCACATCAAGATCCAGAAACGAGCAAAATAAGAAGAGGAAGAAGAGAAAGAATTGAAAGCAAAGCATACTCGATATCTTGGAGACCGTTTGCTGGACTTTTCACCGTTCGTCAATTCGGAGAAGTACCGGAATCACTCCGATTGGTGAACCACAGCCTCCGTCTTCGATTCGTTGAGTGCGGTTTACAATCGATTGAGAGGAGAACTTGAGTCGAGAGTGAGGCGACGCGAGAGAGAGATCGACGGAGAACTGAGAGAGACGGAGAGAAGCATCGGAGAGGGAATGGTTTGAGAACTGAACGTCGAGAGAGAGGTTGAGTCGTCAGTTCCCGGCGGCGAAGGATGTTGAACGGAGATCGTGAGAGGCCGCTGCCGTCTTCGCCTGTGTGAGGAAGGAGGAGAGTTCGTTCAGAATTTCAATCGACACAAGTAAAAAACCCTAAATCCCTTTTATTAATCTTTTCTCTTAATCGACCTTAATTGCGGATAATTGATTTTTAATGAGATGTAATTAATGGAAATCTGGTTTTAATAATGATAATTGAGTCTTAATTGAGAATGAATTTTGATATCAAAATTGAAGTTGATCCAATTGTAATACAATCCTTGGGCCTCACGAAATGCTGACCACACCCTCTCCTAAGCCCAATCACCACCATTTTTTTCATGCTGAAGAAAAACTGTACAAAAAACCATCCCTGGGCCGAAATGCTAGTCTCACCCCATTTGTTGGGCCCAAGCATCCATTAAGGCAGAGTTTAGTTTAAGCCTTTTTACTAATACACACCCCTGGCTGGCAGATTTGATTTTCGTTTTCAATTGTTTTGTTTCTCTAATTTTTGATCACTAAATCTTTTTTCCATGCAATAAAAAATAACTAAAAATACATTTTAGGTAGTTTTATGTGTGTACATAATTGTAATATTTTCTTTAGGATTTTTTAGAATTGTTTTGCTATTTCTAATAAATCTTTTTCTTAGATGTGTTCATATTTCTTCATGTTTCGCTAGGTTTTACAAAGTAATTTCGTTTAACACTTTAGGATCAGAATTTAATCACCAATTTTTGTATAGTTTCAGTAGACTAACCCATGATGTTGTGTATAAAAAATGAGCTCCTAATTCTTTGTTCTGATTGGTATTTGGTTAGTGTTGTTTGACTCGATTAACACGCGTTTCTAATAGACAATTGTGACGTTTGTGCTCTCAAATTGAAATGCATTCATGCAATAATGTCGGTTACTTTTTGTACATATGATTAGGGATGTTTAGAGGTCCTAAGACCTGGAATTGAAAATTTTAGATCATGTTTTCCTATTTTACTCGATTTTTCTTTATCACATGTAAATAACTTGTTTTTTGTTGACGATTGCACCGTAACTTGTACAAATGACCCGTAATTTTGTGTAAAACTTCTTGGCATGATTTTGTGAGTGTTTAGGCATCTATTATAGGCCATTTACTACTGACTTGTACCATTTGATTACATGTTTCTAATTTCATTCACGATTTGAAACCGTTTAGCTAGTGTTGACCTAGTATTGTCTAGTTTTGGTTAGAGTTTTGTATTGCTTCATGCTAATTGACTAATATAGATTAACATAGGATATTGGAACTAAATGGATGAGTTTGCTACTGACTTCAAGCCTAGCTCATGTGTTCACTTTTCTTTGTTTTGATTAATTGATGTTTGTCCGCTAATTGGTAAGTAACGATGCATGCGATGCTTTGACGACTTCTTGTGGATGTTTTTGTAGGGTACCGTGATGCTTTTGTATTTGATTTGGGACATTCAATCCCATGTTTTGCTACTGACTTGGAGCTTCTTTCTCTTGTTTCCATGCTTAGCCTCTCATTTCTTACTTTGATTTTGATTACATCTTGCTATTGCTTGCCATGTTCCCTTAGACTCTTCCTTCTTTGCTAAGAGGAATTGAGATAGGATAGGTATCCTTGACCTTAGGGCCATTAGTAGATTAGAATAACATAGATTAGAATGGTAGATCTAGTTCCCTTTTGCATTCTTTTTCTTTTTCAACTCTTTAAAACATTAATAAACGGAAGAGGCGAATCACATTAAGCAAGTGATAGAGAAATGAGTGGGATTCATTCCCTAATCTATTTCTCCATCACTTAGTGGCATAGAAACGAGTGGGATTCATTCCCTAATCTGTTTTCTCGGTCACTACTTAATGGGAGAGAAACGAGTGGGATCCATTCCCTAATCTGTTTCTCAAACATTAATTGATGGGAGAGAAACGAGTGAGATTCATTCTCTAATCTGCTTCTCAAACATTACATAATGGGATGGAAGTGAGTAGGATTCATTCCTTAATCTGCTTCTCGATCATTATACATTTTATGTGATTCGGATCGCAAATTAAACTCCCCTTAAAAAACACACAATCAAAAACACTTAAAACACCTAACAATGGTTTAAATTAAAACAAAGTAGAGAAAGTGGTGAGTGGCCCGGTATTGGGAACTGTTCATCACTCATCTACCCTAAAAGACACAAACCAATCATTTCTTTTCCTTTTGCCTCTTTGGCACCTAAGGGCACCGTTATCTCCGCTCCATTGCATCCTAGGCTGTCCCCTTAAGCAAGAGCGCGAGCGTTAACTCCGCCCAACTAAAAAACACAAAAACAAACAGAAAATCTTGAGCCGAGCTACGGTAACTCTGATTCCTGAAAAGGATACGTAGGCAGCGGGGTAGGGCCCGTGCGAGTACAATTCTTTATTTTCCCTACGTTTTGCATTCATTTCGCATTTAGACATAGACATAGTACACACCCTTTAGATAGAAACAAACATAGGTGGATACCATCGAGTACGATGGGCGCGAGGGGTACTAATACCTTCCCCTCGCGTAACCGACTCCCGTACCTAGATTCTCTGGTCGCAAGACCCTGTTTCTTCCTTTGTTAGGTTTTCTGGTATTCCTTTCCCTTATGGGATAAATATATTAGTGGCGACTCTGTTCATTTTTCGCGAGCGTGCGACACACTCTACATGCAACAATACCTTATTCACTAAAGGATACATTGTTATCCTAGTAGTAAGAACTCAATGGTTAGTCATGTATTACTCAACTAACAACCATGGAGTTATTTCCCACATGTATATGGAAATTCCACAACGTAACTACCAATATCTGATGTACCAATACTAGCCCTTGAGGGTTCAACCATACCAAGACTAATTGGGGGTTATTTTTGTGGGCAACAAAAAATTACTAATCAACTTTACCAATATTATGCACCAATGATACTAGGAACTCTTATGAGAAATAATGTTGATATGATAAAGGTAATACTCCATCTCATAGCCAGTTTCAACAAGGTTTCCACAATCCATGAGAAAATATATGATATCAATAAGCTAAAGTCTAGGAAATACCTCTTGGATAACAATTGGTGGATTCCTATTTTCCACCAAACTCGATACACAATTAAGCATATATGGAAAGGTGTTTCTATGACAAGTTATATCAGCTTTAACATAGAGTTACAACAAATGACTTAATAAATTTGAAACAAAAAGTGGATGAGTCAAAATCTAACTTGATGGAAAGGTAAATGAAAATATTATGTCCAATTTCTTGAGTATACCATAATGACCATCAATGGCATGCACCCTCAGATAATGGAGAAATTGGTAGGGCCATCCTACAACTATGTGAATTAATTGGCTTTCAAAGTAGTACATATTGAATAATTCATCCATGAATATGATATGTAGAAGTCTAAAGATGACATGCCAGCTGATTCCAAGGGAAGCATATTAATAGTTGATATCTTGAAAGGGAAAATCTAGTCATGTCCGATCTTAAGCTCTTCTAGAGGGAAAGCCATTGATTCGCGAGTTAATAAGTTTGAGCATGCCTTTGATATCACAACGGCTAGCCAAATATTTGATTACTTGGTTAAAGATAAGAAATTTCATTTATTATATGGTCACAAAATACCTTCTTTCAAGGAGATCAAAGGTAAGAGATAATAGTGGGCACTACTTATATAATCACTCAACGACTAAGTAAGTAGTTTTATGGAAAACTATTCAAAAGGATATAAAGGGGGAGCATGTTTAAGTTGGCCTATAAAGGGATTTATAAGATAGTCATTTACACATATACTTTTTCAACCATGACATCATTGTTAAATTCGAATGGGTCTAAATCAGATGGAAGAGGAAATAAAAAATTTCAACAGGTTTTCCCTCCCAAAGTTAGGAAAACCAAATATGATCAAGGATTCAAGAATATAGATGTAATCCCCGTGTTTGAGAGGTGGTTCCATAATATATACCAATCCATGGTGATCTAAAGTCCGAGAAGCCTCTTAAGATTGGATGACTCGCATAGGAGTTGATTAGTCATTATAAAAATACCATGTATTTTTTCTTGTTGTGAATTCAATGCCAAGAACAAAGTATAAAACAAGGGATGAATAAAGAACAATGTATGATGATAGTAATATTTTTTGACAAGAAAACCAACTAATAATAATGATTATTAATTATTTTAGAACAATAATACATTAATATTAGTAGAAAACAATCAGCAGTTTAAATAGATCACGTAAATGGCAATAAATTAAGCCTTTTTTATTAAAAAAATTTGGTTATTTAATTAGTTTGATCTAAGTATTTAAAAATTGTTTAATTTTCCACTATCTCACTCTCTCATTTTTGAGGTCGGCCGCTCTCTTCCACTATCCAAAATTAATATATATGATTAAAACATATTTAAATAATATTTAAATATATTTTAAAAATATTTGAACACGAGTTATAATATTCAAACATATTTTTAAAGTAATTTACAAATTAAATGTGTTTAAGTATTTTACAGGGTCTCATAATAATTATTTAAAAAATATTTATTTAATGTTCAATAAATTATTTAGGCAAAATACCCTTTTTGGTCTTTTAACTATACTCCAAGGTCAATTCTAGCCCCTTATTTCTAAAAAGTGTCAAAGTGGTCCTTTAATTGTTCAAAAAGGACCACATTTGTCCTTTTTGTCAGATTCGTTAGTCAAAGTCTGTTAAAAGTCTACGTGGCAGTGACATGTGGATCTGACCAAGTACTGTGACGGATTTAGCGTCAGAAAAACGAACACTAAAAGCTATTTCTGGATTTTAATTATTTTTGTTCATCTTCTTCCCCAAATTTTTTCTTAAAAAAACACAAAAATTTAAGGATAACAACAAAAATCCAGAATTTCTTAATCAAAATACAAAAATATTTCTTCCCCAATTTTTAATTTATTTTTTTACATTTAATTCAAATTAACAACAAACGTGAAATTAGTAAAAAGAAATATTAAAGACAAAATCAAAAAGGGGGTTAGGGTTTCTGTGAAACGAGTTCTTTGAAAACTTAGACTCCCTCTTCTCTTTTGCAAGTGCGCCGCCGACGACGGAGAAATCTTCTCCGGTTAGCTTCATCTCTTGCGAGAGGAGAGGGATCACAGGTCTGGAACATGCAGATCCGGGAGGTTGAGCTCGGTGTCGTACTGGTGGTGCAGTCGCGGCGGATCTGAAGCGACTCCCAGCGATGATGTTGGTTTCATGCGCGTATAGGAGATACGATCGGAAAGGGCGAAGATTTAGAGTGCATGAACGGTTCCGACCCGAATCTCTTTCTTCTCCAGATTTTGTCTTCTGTTTTAAAAATCTTTGCTCTGCTTCTTTTTTCCTGCAAAATAGAACTTTGTATAAAAGATTATGTCAGTTTGTTAATGAGTTCTATGTCTGGTCTGAATGGTGTAATTGGCTTAGGTTTGTATGAATTTCCTGTGATAAATCAACGGTCTTGTGTTTTGAAACAAAGTTTGGATTTGTTAGTTTGATGATGAATGTTTGTATGTCGGTTTTGTCATACCCCAAAATTTTCCCATCTCATTTCACCTTTCAAGCTCATACCTAAATTCAAGACTTAAGGACATACTCTCCTAAACAATGACCTCCTAAACTAGGGTTTTGATTTCTCTAAAGAAAATTAATAAATCAAGGTCCCCAATGGATTTCAGATGACTTATAGTGTTTCAAACTACCTCTATGACAAAATTCAAGCATCAATGCCAAGGGTTGCCCAGTCAATTGCTCAAAAAGTCAACAATCGTCTAGTTTGACCTAAAAGTCAACTGTGGTCAAAGTACAGTCAAAATTCCTGATTTTTTGTCAACATCCTTATTTTGAAGTATCATTCATCATTTGATCAAGTATTGATCATGATTCATCAAGAAAAGTTCAGAAATCAACAAAACCTAAAGTTTCTAAATTAGGGTTTTTTGACCTAAAGTCAACTGAACTTTGACCAACCATAACTTTCACATGGAACATCAGAAATTTTCCATCTAAAGCTCAATTTGAAGAAAATTGAATTCTCTACAACTTTGTCTCTCACATGCCAAGGCTAGAAATGCTTCATTTGAGAGATATGGACCAAAACATTATAGGTCCTTTTTGAAAGTCAACTAAAAGCAGTTTTTATCAACGCCCATATCATCAAGATAAAATTTTTAAATGGAAAAAAGCTTCCAAAGTGGATTGTAGAGGACATCTTGAGGTTTCCAAAAAGTCCTAGAAATCCTCCATACCTTAAAAATTGAGGGAGATATGCCTTGTCAAAGTTGGACTATTTTGAAGAGAAACATGTGAAATAAAATGGTTCAAATGAGATCTTGTTGCAAAAAGGCCCAATTATTTATGATCCAATCCTCATCCTTATGACATCCAAGACCACAAATATTATTTTCATGAATTTATTTGGTTTATTTAATTTATTATGATTTTTTATTCAATTAAAAAAGAATTAAAATCAAGTAAATCAAAAGAAAATCAAATATTTGATTCAAAGGCATAAAAGAATCATATCTAATCATCAATTATACCTCAATCAATAAAAATTCGTGCAAATAAAATTTGTGAAGATTGGATTGAAATTTGGACCAAATTAGAAACCTCCATGAACCATATTTTCCAAGATTGCAAATCAAGGATTTGATTGGATTTTGTTCAAATTAGTTGACCTAAATCCTTTCACTATATAAACATAAGCATTACAGATCACTAACACACGATTTCTCTGCCTCAAGAACCCTAGTGCCATCCAAAAAGCTTCAAGAACAAGCAACTTCAATTTTGGAGATTGGGAGCGATTCAATCAATTCTAAGCATTGCTACACGTTCCCTGAGGATCACTGAAGGTGTCTGGATCACTACTCGACATCAACACCCCTAGAACTACCTCCTATTATCCAAGGTAAGTCGCTATTTTTTTGAGTTCGATTTCGCCCATTCATGCATCATTCCTGAAATTTTGTTGCATATTTATGATTGTTGTGGTGTTGTGATTGTTTTTGGAAAGTTAATTGTGTTTATACGTCCGTATAAGGGATCTGCCATGGATAGGGTTTGAAACTGTGAATTAGGGATTTTCGTTTTAGGACAAATTGCAGGTAATTGCAGGTACTGTTGTGTTCGTGAGGATGAGACGATCTCGTCCATGGCCTCGTGAAGCATTTATATGGCGTTTTAACCATATTCGTAGGAGCAGGTTTGTAGTGACGTTTCAAAACCGTCACTAAAAGTCATTACAGACTTTAGACGACGGAGGGAGGTTGAAGGTGACTGCGTGGCGCCCTCTGGTTGAATGTTCCTGCGCGCGCGTTTGGTTCAAATACAGGTTGTTCCTGTGCGTTAAGATGCATGCGCTTGTTATGCTCCTTCACCCCATCAGCCATCAGATCATCTCCTCTTCTCATCCAACGCGCCAGAAGCTGCAGACGCATCATACACCTTCACCAGCGTGCCACATGGAATCAAAAGCTAAGTTTCTCAATTTTTTTTATTTTTTAATTACATGAATCTATTTTTTATTTATATTCTTTTTCTTTTTTCCATTAATTTCTTTTTATTTATTTATTTTATTTATTTAACAAATTAGTTTTTTATATAATAATTTTATATTTATTTATTTTTTATCGAAAACTCGATTTTTTTTCATAATTCTATTAGTAATTGTTTAAATATTTAAAGTTCAATTTTATTTTCATACATACTTTTAATCAATTAAATAATTAGGATTTACATCCAATAATTATTTAATTGTTATATTTAATCGAACTTTCGATTTTCTTAAACCTTCAATGTTTATTTAATTTTTTTTCATACCTTATGGTTTTAACCCTAATTTATTCCGGTAAATTATGGTTGTCGATCTTTAATGCACTAACCTTTCTCTTCTTCATTCTTGATTTTTCAGGGTTGATCAAGAATTCGATGAAGGTTCGAGGCATTGGCATTAATTTGCCTCTTATTTTTCTTGCCCTTATTATTTTCCTGTTTTTTGCTTTCCCCTTCCCCGCAGGTGTTTATTGTAATAGCGTAGGATTTTGTTCTATTTTGCCTTTTATTTCGCCGTAATATTAACTGTTGTGGTTAGTAATCCTAGGGAGTGCAACCTTGAATTGAATTAGAATAACTAACTTAAAAGATAAATATCACTGAACTGAACCACATAATTGTGCCACACACACACCTTTAGGGGTAATCCCTCTTGTTGCCTTATTACTGTTGCCTGTTGCCTTAATTTGTGAAAATAGTCAAGTCCCTCGATTCCGAGGATACCTAAAGCAAATGTTGCCCTCAGTTCATTCATCATCAAATTTGTCCCTTGATGTTGCCTCGACAAATGATGATTTGTCCCCATTACTAAGGTATCCTCGCCTGCTGCCTAAAAAGATCAAATGACTATTATATCTTTCCCTTAGACTACCTGCCCTCTTTATGGCAGAGTCAGTCTTATGGCGAACGATAACTCCGATGACCCTTTAAATCCAATAAAAGGACTTCCTACCCTCCTATGGTATGGACAGCCCTGAAAGGCTAACAGAACATTTTTTCAAAACTTAGGGTAATTGTTATTCATTGCTTGCTCTGGTTTAAATTCAACTTTCCTCTTTAAACCTTAAAAAAGGCTACGCTTATTTTACAAGCTAAAGTCCTTATTCAAATTCTTTTTCTATTCACTTCAAACATTTTGAAAATAAAAGTGAGCTAAGCAATTAAGAGCCCATGGATAACCATGGATACAAAGGGTGCTTTAAACCTTCCCTTTGTATAACTTACCTGTCGCTACCGCGAAAATTAACAGAGTCGCCACTAACATATTTATCCTGAAAAGGAAGGGAATGCCAGCAAACCACGAAACAAAACAACGGTCTCACGACCAGAGAAAAAGGGTAAGGGAGTCGATTACGCGAGGGGAAGGTGTTAGCACCCCTCGCGCCCATCGTACTCGATGGTATCCACGCTTGTGTCTAAAACTATGGGTGTATAACAAATCTATGCTAATCTAGACTAAAATGAATGCAGAATGTAGGGAAAAGAAAGGATTGTGCTCGCACGGGCCCTACCCCGCTGCCTACGTATCTGTTTTGCAGAATCAGAGCTACCGTAGCTCGGCTAACTAGTTTCTGTTTGTTTTGTGTTTTTTAGGTGAACGAGTTACATTCACACTCCGCTGCTCGACCTTTGGAGACTTATGCTTGGGAATGGAGCGGAAATAACAAGCTCTTAAGAAAAGAAAATCAAAGAGTGTGGTTTGTGTTTTAAAGAATGCATGAGGAAGACCTAAGCTAAGGGGGAAAGCTTGCTACCTAATGTTAGCATACAAAGGGTACCAGTCCAAACTAAACTAACAACCTACGGGGAGAAACGAAAGCAAACAAGTATAGCACACAAACGAGCATCCGCTCGTAAAGCAAACAAACCAACGGCACTGGCCGAATGGTAGAAAGGCGGTCCCTCCATAGCCAAGGGGAGCAGCTCAACCCAAGTCAACCAAGCATCAGACCTCGCGAAAATGATCGGGCCATAGACAAGAGGAGCGAGTCCCTCTCAGCAACCAAGCCGTCACAGATCGTAAAGGAAAACGGTGCGTGCGTACACCGAGCATCAACGTCGAGCAACACGAGCTATAGGAAAGGTGGGGGTCCGGCTGCATGAACCCTTTTCCTGACATACTCGATAACAAGATCTTGTGCAGGTTCAGAAGCGAGCCACGCGTAGCGTGCGCATACCGAACGGACTCGATGAGACTAGGCGGGGGTTGATTACTAACCCTTCCCGCGTGCCTTCCAAGAGGACTTAACGGAGTGCCATATAGGACTTATTACACCGTGACTCCCTGCCGCAAAGCACAAATGTAAACACACTAACAAAAACAGAGCCTCTTTCGAGGGCTTGGCCAGATGCATGTCTAGGTCCTACTTCTCATGTTAAAGGATGATGCGGAAAGCGGTAAAAGGGACAAGGAGACAATACTGAACGGATAGTAAATCCGCAATGATCTAGCAAGCGCAAGCAGAGAAGTCTGGAATACTTCGCGTAAGCCATCATCAAGCAAAGTCAATCAGAAAGCGTCGTCGTGAAAATAAATCACAGGCGACATGTGGTACGCGTCGAGCATATCCACGCAAGCAACCTGCAAGAGAACACCAACCAGACAATACAAGAGTATACATCTCAATGAATGAGAGATCAGGTGACTGGCATCGGAAATAAGTTCGTGTCCCACAAATAAAGTGGAACACAACACAAGTCAAGTCGCATCGGAAGCGAATTCGTGTCCCACAAATAAAGTGGAACACGAGGCAAGTCGAATCACAATTGAAGGCTCTCTCGAAGTATCTCGCACATCTCAGCAAACAAATCAGTAATAACAAGGAAGCGCGCATCCGCCATAGAAAATAATAGAAATTAAATTCTAATTAAAATCTAAAACAAAAATCTAACAAGATTAAATTGTTTTTTTTATGGCATTTTTATCTAAAAATTAGAACTAAACTATGTACAAAAATATTAAATCTAACACGGAAAATAGTACATGTTTTTTATTATTCTTTTTTATCGATGCTAAAAAAAAACTAACAAAACAATTGATTTTATATGCTAAAGATAATAGAAACTAAACTAACTAAAAAAACTTATCTACTACAAACAAACATGTGCACAGGGGGGTTTGAAGTTGAAAACATGGTGCATAAAGCACTTTGGGCGCTAAGGCCCAATAGTATGTCTTTTTGTCACATCTTTTTGTTCAGCACAAGAATGAGGGCATGATTGGGCTTCTATGGAGGTGAGGTTAGCAAATCGTGTGAACATGGCCATGGGTCCAAATCAGACTTTGAATCAATTCATCATTCTCAGATTTATTCCATAAACTCAAATTAATCACCAATAATCACATTAAAACTTACAATCAATTGAATTAACAAAAGAAAATTGGTTTAGGGTTAAAAGTTTATGTGAATTGGAATTCGGTTGAAGTTCAGACTCGCCTCCCTCCTTCTCACGAATGACGGCGATAGTATCATCTCCGTGAGGCTCTTTTCTCCGCGCGCCACCACCTCCAACGTCATCACAAAAGCTACCTCGTCCTCCCTTTCTCAAAAAACGCATCGACGTCTTCCTTTGATTCAACCTCTCGCATCTCCGTTCTGAATCAAACTCTCGCTTCCGGAACATTCGGTGCCTCTTCTATCATAATCGCAAAGGTTTCGGAATCTTCAGATACGAATCTCCCCTCGATCTTGGCGTTCCTCTTTGGTGCTTGATTCGATGATAGGTTCAATGATGATAATGCAGTGTTGATTGAAATTGGAGATGAGTGATGAACGCGTTGAAGGTTGGTGAATCAAGGTTCTGAGATGATGAAGATTGATTGATGATGAAATTATGGAACGACTTCGATGATGATTGTTGAAGATCGTGAATGGTGAATAGATGAAAATCATGGAGAGATCGAGAAAACAGTTATGGTGGACGATTCAAGATTCTGAAGTTTGTTACATCCTCCTCTAAAATTCTGTTATGCTCTTCCAATTTCGATTCTGAATTTCTGTTATGCTTTTTCTGGTTATGGTTGATGGTGAAGAGTTTGTTCTGAGTTTTGTTACATTCTTTTGGTAATTTTCTGCGTTGTGAAGAAGGTGAATTGAAGGGGAAGATAAAGATTCCGTGAGAGTTTTTGGTTGAGTTTATTATGAGGTTTGAAGATGATGAGTTCTGAGATTGTTTTTCTGTTGAATGGTGATGGATCCAGGGAGAAATTGAAGAATGAAGAGGTTCAAGGTGAAATTGGGAGCAAGGTTGGCAATGACTTTGTGAAGAAGATGAAGAAGATGGATGAAGATTAGGATGATTCAAGATCCAAAGATGATGAGGTGAGAATCCAGAGTTTTGTCACGATTCTGTTTCTCGGTTCTGAATTTCTTCTATTTTTCTGAATATCCTCCCCTTCCCGTTATTGTAGTACCCCAATTTTTGACCCGCATATTTTATTCATCTTCAGTTTGTCACATTCATACTTTGCATGCGTTCATCGTTTAACTGTCGCGTCTTTGCGTATTTAAAAGATAGCTTTGCATCCAAGTTTCATTTTATTCTTAGACAATAAAAGATTGTTTATTTTTTATTAAAAAAATTTAGTTGTAGATGATTTAGATTAATTTGCATTTTTATTTTAGTTAAAAAGTATGTAACAAAAAAGTTTTGACGTTTTGGGTCCAATTGCACCTTTTGTTTTTTATAAAGCCCATCTTTTAATTTATTTCTTTGTTATTACACCACAAGTAAAGATAATAATAAAAAAAAAGAAGAAGAAGTCAAAACGTTGCAGCCAAGTCTTGCCACGCTTCTGCTCCACCACTTCTGCCCCACCAACTTGCTGCAACAACAGTCCAAAATTTGCATCAAAATGGATAAACATATCTGCATACAAAGAAAGCAACAAAATCAGAGCACCAATTTGTTCAAACGTTTCAATTTCCCCCCCCAATTTTCATCAAAACCCTAATCTACTATTCTATATAAACACCAAGAATCAGCACACACAAGGGGAGAAAATCGGCCACAAAATCACCTCTCAAACAAACCAAGAAAAACCGCTCTAACCCCTGCAAAACACTTCTGCAGAAATCTCTCTTTAACCTTCAACCAAACACACTCATACCCTCAGCCACTCATCTTTACCATCACTCATCATCAATACACACAAACTTCAACCTCACCTCAATCTGAACCGCAAACCTCCCTACATACCAACCTTCCCTAACCATCCTTCACTCAGCCTAGACAACAACACAAATCCACAACAACAACTCACGCAACAACCTCACTCGACTCACAACCTACAACCTCAAAACACCTGCCTAGTGTCCCTCGCGACCACACATCCTACACTATAAACAGAACCACAAGCATCGTTTCAGCAACGTACAAATAGAAGTATACAACACAACACACAGAAGCAACAGAGTGCGTATCAGAAGAAGAAGAAGTTTGAATCAAACGTGAAGAAGAGAATACCTGGGTTTGCTTTCGTTCGTCACTGCTTTATTTCCGTTGATTTTAGATTATGCTTCATCATTGTATGTGAAATCGATAAAATCTAATGAAATCTGGGTATTGGGATGTTGTTGGGTTTGGGGTTTCTTACTGCCTAGTTGTTTGACATGCCTGCTTTGCTTGTTCAATCGCGAAATCGGTGAAGAGAGGGAGGTTTAGATGAGATCGCGAGAGATGTGAGAGAGAAAGAGAGTTACGTTTCTGCTTGTAACCCAGCTGCCGTTTTGGAGAAGGTGAGGGCCATGTGGACTCGGTTCAACCGCCCCAGCCCAAGGATCCTTGTGGGCAGATTGCTTATGCGCTTGGGCCACATCCCACCGGCCCATTTGATTTTTGTAAATCTTTCTTCTCTCAATTTTTTTTAAAAAATATTAAAAAGTTTGTTTCAAATTTAAAGTTTCCTTTAATTAGTTATTATTTTCATAAAAAGACAAAAAACATATATATTCTTTTGTACATATATAATTTCTTTCCAAATATTTTTAAACGATATAAAAATAGTTTCTTAATCGAGTCGAGTTTTGAGTTTTAATGGATGAATCAAGGAGGGTTCGTACGTACTTGTACGATTTGTCCTAAAAGTATTTGAATGATGGCCGTTAAGCTTTTATTCGATTACTTTGACTCCATTAAAGGCTCCATAAAACTCGATTTAGTTCACCTTTCTAACAAAAATGCTTTCTTTTAACATTCAAATCATTTTATCTATAATGGAAAGAAGAGTTTGTACGTACTTGTACAATTTGTTCTTTAAACATTTAGGCGATGGCCGTTAAGCCATTGTTCGAATGTTTAAACTCCATTAAAGACTTCTTAAAAATCGATTTAACAAACACTCTTTCAAGTATCTTAAGCGATGGCCGTTAAGCTTTTGTTTAAATACTTGGATCCAATTAAATGTCTTTCAACTCATCAAATCATCTTCATCACCTACGAGGAGGTTGTACGTACTTGTACAATTTTCTCTTTCAAACATTTGAGCGATGGCCGTTAAGCTTTTGTTTAAATGTTTGATTTCTCTTAACAAACAAACTTTCAATTCATTCATACCCTTTTACATTCTAAAACACTTTTTTTCATAAAACGAGACACTTATTCAATTTCAATACGAACATACTTCCACATGTGAAGATCTAACATCTTCCACTCGAATGCGATGATGGCCAAAATCATGTCTTATCTTGATTTAGTTATCCATTCTTGTAGTGATATCATATCCATGTGCGCGTAGTATTTCCATTTGAAAGCGATCGAGTACCTCTCGCTAAAATCAATCAACAAAACATTTCGTAGTTTTAGCCCGAACTACGATTGCTCTGACTTTCCCATTGCACTAGGGAATACGTAGGCACAAGATACAAACGTCTTGGCGAGCACAATAATAAAAAATCTTATTTTGTTTCTTCCTTCTTTCCAACCTAATAAATAAATGCAAATAGATATAAGCTAACAATCGATTACAAGAATAACTAAATGGGTCCCATCGAGTACGATGGAGGTGAGGGGTGCTAATACCTTCCCCTTGCTTAACCGACTCCCGAACCTAAATTTGGTTGCGATGACCATCTTATCCATTTCTTTTTAATTTGTGGGTTTTATCGATATTTTCCCCTTTCCTTCTTGGAATAAATAAAGTTCGGTGGCGACTCTGTTGTACTTCGAAAGCGCGAAAGCGCGTCGAGTCACATTTTTACCGCTACAGTTATGAGTTCTCTTTTTCTATTATATATTTTCTGCTGCGGTTTAACTTCGTGTCGGTTCCGTCTTTTGGCTGAACTTCTTGAACCTGGTTTTTGCATCGATTCATTTGATTGTGTGCAGGTTCGGCTCATTTCTAGGCTGCCAGTAGGATGCTGCAAGTGGCTAGTGTCATTTTGATGCAAATTGAATTATAGTGAAGGACAAGAATCAAGGCTTGTAGAGTGTTTCTTTGTAAAGCTTTTGGCATAGATATTTGTAATGAATTTCGTGATGTAGATTGAACTCCCTGTAATTGAACTTTGAATTATGATGTAATTGGTCTTTGAAATTCAATGAAACTAAGCTCGGAATTTTGAATAGAATTTTCTTATGAATTATGCATGAATAATACTTGAATGGACCTTAAACAACACTCATGGATCTTAGCTTGACTTAAATCCTTGCTGAACAAAATATCTTGAACGGAATTTGAATAATAGAATCATTTAGCTCATCAAATCAAATTCTTCCTCAAATCAATGAGGCCCTAATTCAATCTCAATTCCTTAGTTCAAATCAAAATTACACGGTGAGCCACTAATAAATCACAAGTATAATGTCGCCATGAACATAATGCCCTCTTCAAGCTCATAACCTCGTATAATGGCTCAATACCTTGCAATTCATACCATAAGCTTCTTGACTTAATGACCTAGAAATAACGGAACTCTTTATTATTTTTTCTTTAATTTCTGAACGACGAAATAAACGTCGTTGATAACTTATAGCACAAGAAAGAGGGCAAATTTTAGGGTGCAACAACTGCCCCTATTCAAACTTCTTGAACCTGACGAGTGAGAAATGAAAGTTTCGAACTGTCGAGGTGGAAGGAGATTGAATACTAGAATGAACTCGAAAATTTGCGCTCTTGACCAATAGAAGATTCCATCTTGCAATAAGAAGGAATGTACCACCCCGCAGGCAAGGAGAAAAAACTTCAATTGATCTGGATAAGTAAATAAGCTCCAACTTGTGATAAGAAGGAACAGGCACCCACAGGCAGGGGAAAACACTTCAAATGATCTGGTTATCAAGAGAAGGAACATCTCGGCTGATATGAGTATCAGGCGTAGCAGATGTCTCCGAACATGCATCGGGATAGATGTCTTAAATCAATCTGGGAATCGAGGGAGATACATCGGTTGAATAGGACATCAACGGGTAATAGGTATCTCTGATCTGGGAATCATGATTTGGGAATCAGGGCAGACATCTCTTCTGATGCAATTAAATCATCAGGTAGATATTCCAACTAATCTGGGAATTAGCGGCTAGCTCCTTCGTAAGACCACGGGGATCCGGAGGCGGTTCCTTCAACTGAACTGGTAATCAGGATAGGAACAATATCTCTTCCGAACTGTGTACGCCGGGGAAAGAATGCCTTTAAACTGATCTGGACATGATGCCAGAAAATAAGTAGGACAATCTTCATCTGAATGAAAAAGTCAATCAGGCAAACATCTCCATCTGATCTGATGATATCAGTGGCTTGCTCCTTCGTAAGACCACAGGGATCCGGAGGCGGTTCCTTCAACTAATCTGAATCTGAATATTAGGATAGGAACAGATGTTTCTTCCGAACTGTGTACGCCGGGTAAAGAAAACGTCCTCAACTGTTGGTTAGGCATCAGGACTGGGCAAACGAATTTCTTCTTCTGAACGAACTAAATCGTCAGGGAGTAGATATTTCCAACTGATCTGATGTATCAGAGGGCTTGCTCTTTCGGAAGATCTATAGAGATCCGGAGGCGGTTCCTTCAAAACTGAACTGAATATCAGGATAGGAACAAATAGCTTCCATCGATCTGGGGGCATCGGGAATAGGAATGTCTTTGAACTGATCTGAGCGGCGTCAGAAAATAAGTAGAACAATCCTCTTCTGATTCAAAACATCAGGATAAACGCCTGTAATGACTAGGTGAATATTGCTCTCTAGGGAGCATTTGAATCTGGATAACTTTTCTGCAGAAAGAAACAAATATGATATGATTAATGCATGATGCATGTATGAATGTGTACGGAATAACGTTTTCGAGAAGGAAGACGCTACACGCTTAGAGAATGCAATGCGATTGATGCATGATTCGAACGTTGCTTAGGGAGACAACGGAGGAGCACTGAATTGCTGAAGCAGTCCTGAGGAGAGTTTGAAACTTTGCGGGGAGGACAAGAAGAGTGACCAAAGGTCACAAACTGCGAGCTGGCAAAGATGGATCAGAAATCTGCGGGAGACGATCAAATCTAGACGCGAGCTCTGTTTGGGGGATAAATATTGCATGAAGATAAGAACATCCCACTTACTTGCTTGGGGAATACCCTGGCAACTTCTTTGGAGAAGCGAATTCTCGACATACTGGGGATATGGAGATGTGAGCAAGTCATGAAGACAACTCTGATGGGGAGTGACAAACTTGCTGGTGCATGAAGCATTCCGCTGGTGAAATCCTTGAAGGACGCAAATTCCGCTGAGGATGCACATGAATCTCTGCTGAGGAAAGAATTCAGTAGGGAAGATGAATACTTATGCATAACGATCCACTGAGGAGATAAGAAATCTGCTGGGGATAAGGAACTCGGCATAAGAACCTTTTGCTAAGACAACTCCACTGGGGAATAAGATGACTCTCTTGGGGGAAACAGGTCAATCTGTTGGGGAGAGAAGCACTCTACTGGGGAAAGAGAGGCATTCGGGCAAGGAACCTCATTAAGAGCTTGCTGGGGAATCAGATACCATTTAATCATGATTCAACTGGGGAGAAGATATTCCACCGGGGAATAAGACTTCTGAAGTAAGGAGATTGCATTGCGATGTGCTTTACTGAGAAGATGAGAATCTTGGAACAGGAGAAAACCTCGTCTGAATGCACTCAGCTGGGGAATGAGGATCAATCACTTGGCTAGATCCACCAATGCGCTGACATGATGTACTCGAAAGGATGTACCTGCGAGATAAACAGATAAAAATGCCCTGAATATAGCACGACATCTTCACGAGGTTTCCTCACATTATAGAGGATAGTGATGCTCATCCATAATGGGAAAATGCAAGAGCAACAAATTGTCATACATCTGAGCTTGAAACTTTCCATACAGGCAATGGATTCAATGAGTTGATAGGCAAGCAGCGATTAAAAAACCAAACAAGTATCGGCCGGAGTATCAAACAGGCATTGACTTTCCGAGAGAGTGCCACCAAGAAGTGAGCTTAAGAGGTCAAGCAAGTGTTGACTTCAAAGGGACCAAACAGGCATTGGCTTTCATAGTGTTTTGCATATTCGTATTGATTGTAAAGATGCCAACAAGTATTGGACTTTCAGCTTATAACTGCTGAGGATGACAACCCTGACTTCTCGACGGTCTTCGAGTTCATAAGTTGTTTAGCTCACACCTGAACTTAAACTGAACACCTCCTGATTAGGATAAAATGCCAATGCATAGTGCCTTGCCTCAGCTGATAGGGACTTTGAAGAAATTCGTCTCGTAAGGACTTCTTAAGATTTGTGCTACCATAGCCAATTTGCCCCAGTATCCTGACTTTGGAACCATGCCCTTGCCTGACCTGTATTGGAGGTAGCTTCGATTGTGCTTGGGTGAATGCCCCTGATTGATTAGCATTTTAAGAGATTCTTCAAATCTTGACCTGATTGCCTCAGATTGAGTGAAAACTTACTCGATAGAGTATTCAAACGCTTTTGTGCCCCTGAAGGTGATCAGACTTTGAGATATTGCTGCCCCAACTCAACGGAGTTCTGAAGACAACGTGTCCTTCTGGAAGAATAAACTTTTTCATCTGAAGTTCATGATGAAAACTTTCTTGATGTTAAGCACTTGTTCATATGCAAAGAATGTTTATTATGAGAAATATAATTCTAATGCAAAGAGTATGTTTGTCTCGAAGTTAAAAGAAACTTTTTGAAAGGATGTCGTAACATCGATTTTTTTTGTTAAAGAAAGATGGTGTGATACCAACTCAAGCGTTTAGCGGATCTCTTAGGAGTCAGTTTACCGTATTCTCGTGTATAGTCTGCTTTCAAATGAACCCATGCTTCAATTAGGATTTTTAAGGGTTGTAATGTGGCCAGGTTCATGGTTTTTAGAAAAAAAAGATTTTTAGGCTCAAATTATTTGGTGCCCACCCCCTTCGTGATGTTCTCCAGTCCTATGTTCAGTTAACTCGATGCGAGCATTCATCCTTCAAGAGGAGTTTGAGATGATTGAGGAGTCAATGAGGTCTTCTGGACATGACAATCACTTTACCTTTTGTTTTTGGTGTCTGATCACACGACTTTGTTCTATTGATGAGGATTCTTATTTTGTAATCCTCGCTTTGCTTTTGCTTTGCTTCTTTTTTTTTTGTTTCCCTAATTTTTGCCTGGACAAATTCTTTTGAATTTTGATTTGGATGTCCAGCGGGATGCCCTACCTTTTGCCTAAGTCACATGCTTTCAACTTGTCGACTTAGCGGGCTTTTTCTTTTTCTTTTTTTTTCATTCTTTTTTTTGAACAAATCATGTGATCCTGAATCTCTGATTTGTTGGAATTGATTGTGACTGCCTGAGTCCTTGATTGATGAAGAATTACCATTGTGGTATCGTCATATTTTGACCTCCTGATGTGAGGGATAATCTACAGCGGCTTTGATGTTGGTCTCGACCTCCTGATGTGAGGGATAAATTTGATGTCTCGACCTCCTGAGGTGAGGGATAATCGTGGTGGATTTGACATTCCCCAATCTTTTGAAAGATAGCCATTGTTGTATCCTTAGATGTGTGCTCCTGATGAATTTTGAACGCTCGATCAGGTTAACTGAATACTACCCGCCCCTGGGTTAAATGTGAGGTTTTTTTTATAAAAGAAACTCCTACTTCGAAGGATCAGAGGGGTTAACGAGGGTTTCACTCCCTTATATCTCCAGTGTTTGGAAATTTGAAACAATTCCTGTACATCATCAACATGGTTCTACTTAAAAGCATACCATTTGAGGTTATTGGGTATTATGTTCATCATTCTCCCTACGGAGTTGTCATGCTTTGTTAACAAGAGTTATGTATCACAAAAAGCATAGAAAACATATAAGAGCAAAAGCGAATGGATTTTTTCCAGACAAACATATCCAATGCATTATGATTATAGTTCAAAAATAAACAAGTTTTACATACAAAAGTATTGAACAAAGCAAGAAAGCTTAAACATGAACATGCATGATGATTTAAGAGCTGCCAATGTTGAGGAGATCCTCTCCGCATGGAGTTATTGCTTCAGAAGATCCGCTGAGTCCGAGGAGATCTTCAATTCTGGACTTCAGGTGCGAATGTGATAGCTTTTGAGTCAGTCAGGTCTTGTACCTTGTCTTTGAATGTTTGTCAACCTTCAATCAGATAACCAAGTGGCCCAGAGCGGAAGACACACCAAGCGTTGCATATGTTCATGTAGAACACTTTAGATTACTTTCTAGAAGAAGACTTCGGCAAGGTCAAACAAGAGTTGTAAGTGCTCAGCTTTTAGGGATTTGAGCTGTGCCAGTGGTGCACAAACTCAAGATAGAAGGCGTCTTGCTTATCCATCGGTCGGGAGCCCTAAACAACAGCGAATGGAGTTTGTGAATGCTTTAGGGATTTGAGCTGCCAATGATGCGAACTCAAGAACACGGAATCTTGCTTATCCCTCGGTCGGGAGCCCTAAATATAGCCGCTGAAACAGAAATCACCATCATGAATGGAGGAACCTTGTGTTGCTATCGGCGAACAACAATAACATCTGACGCTTGGCTATCAATGTCATTACTTGGAACACACAAACTGTTAGGAAGGAAGCCTCTGGCAGTACAGGTTGCAAGTGATTCTCATGAGTTACTTCCTCGAGGAAGAACAAACATTCTACTTACAGTCGATGAAATGAGATTGATCAGTAGAAACCATTATGAATAATCTCAAACATCTCTGTATCGAGCAA
Source organism: Vicia villosa (assembly GCF_029867415.1). Taxonomy (NCBI): domain Eukaryota; kingdom Viridiplantae; phylum Streptophyta; class Magnoliopsida; order Fabales; family Fabaceae; genus Vicia; species Vicia villosa. The sequence goes on along the minus strand of NC_081180.1, from coordinate 127,861,642 downwards.
GTCCTGGACTCTTTGTACCTCAACACCTTGTAAGGCTTGACATTATGATCAGGTGCCCCGAGAATGGAAAACATCGAGTATCGTCATCGAAATCAAGAGAGCAGTCTGTGGTGAGGAAGAACCAAAGCATGAACCTTAACCAACTAAAATTCCAACAAGCAGGGATGCAACTGATCATAAGGCATTAGGATTACATTAGCTTTCTTCTTATACTCATTTTGTCTCCGTTGACAAGCGATGGCTACTGAACAGGAAACTCCAAGAAGAGGTGACTCGGGATATGAAGCAGATCCTTGAGAATGAGAGGTGTCTATGTAAACCAATTTTGAAAATTGCTGGCAGAAGATTCTGGCGAAGTCACATGGAATTTGTAATGCTTTAGGGATTCGAGCAATGCGAATGGTGCAATGCTCAAGATAGACAATGTCTTGCTTATCCCTCGTGCGGGAGCCCCAAGCAAATTCAAAGACTTGTAGATACTAACATCACGACCAGGTGCCCCAGAATAGAACTCACACCTAGTGTCATCGTCATCAAGCAGAGTATTTGTAGACATCCACACAGTACGGAGCTTAACCAGTTGCAAATAAAGCAAGCATGGAAGCAAGTGAGCATAAGACAAGTCTTCAAAGAGAACCCCAAACTGAGCTTTCATCTTGGTCACCCCACAAAGTTGTTCCATGAATAAGAACAAATCAAGTCTCTGAGTCTGGTGAGAATACCAAGTCTGAATAAGAAATCCTCAATCCTGAACACCTGTTATGCTTGAAATGTATGGGATGCATGATATGAATGCAATGCAATGTTCATTCAATTTCTAAGGAATCCTCGTGTTTTGATTTTTTTAGAAAGAAAGAGATGGAAAAGCTCAACACGAGGCTTAAAGATATGATTCCTTGGAAATGAAAGGAACATGTATGCTAGTTATTTTTTGTACATCATTTTTTCACAAGTAAATATGCAATGATGCAACATGGTGGGAACCACAATAATGGATATATCTAGGATGCCGAGACATCACACGACACAAGTTCAAAGGTTCGGCCTAGTTTCGGACCACCACACAAACCACAAGTCACCAACGGAACAAGTTACCATCGGAACCAGAACATATAATCACCAACACACTGGAATAGAACATAGATTACCACTCGAACAAGAACCAAAGTAACCCTCGAACAAGAACCACGGTAACCCTCGAACAAGAACCACGGTAACCCTCGAACAAAAACAGGTAACCCTCGAACAAGAACAGCGGTAACCCACGAACAAGATCCAAAGTCACCATCAATGTACCTGTTAATCAATGATTGATTCCCGCCCCACTCACAGGTAAATATAGGCCAAGGTAGGTCAAAAAGCCAACAGAGGATCGAATGTAGGCGCTATCATACGATATTGCCTCATTCCACCAAGCTCTGCCCGTGGATACGTGATCAGATCAATCAGGCATACGCCTTCTGTCCGTCACGGCCACTCTAGTCCTAGTTCCTAAGGTATCACTCATGACCTGGGTATTGGGTCTTTTACCTCTTGAAACACCCACCCACAAATAGAAATCCAGACAGTCCAGAATATGATGCAGAAAAGTAAAAGCGCACATAAAATGCAATGCAAACAGGAAAATATGCAAAGCAATAAAACACCTAAAGATAAACACACAAGCGCTAGGATCGACTCGCTAAGTCCGGACCCGCAATAGGTCGAGACGTCCCCAGCAGAGTCGCCAGCTGTCGCTACCCGCAAAAATTAACAGAGTCGCCACTAACATATTTATCCTGAAAAGGAAGGGAATGCCGGCAAACCACGAAACAAAACAACGGTCTCACGACCAGAGAAAAAGGGTAAGGGAGTCGGTTACGCGAGGGGAAGTGTTAGCACCCCTCGCGCCCATCGTACTCGATGGTATCCACGCTTGTGTCTAAAACTATGGGTGTATAACAAATCTACGCTAATCTGGACTAAAATGAATGCAGAATGTAGGGAAAAGAAAGGATTATGCTCGCTCGGGCCCTACTCCGCTGCCTACGTATCTGTTTTGCAGAATCAGAGCTACCGTAGCTTGGCTAACTAGTTTCTGTTTGTTTTGTGTTTTTTAGGTGAACGAGTTACATTCACACTCCGCTGCTCGACCTTTGGAGACTTATGCTTGGGAATGGAGCGGAAATAACAAGCTCTTAAGAAAAGAAAATCAAAGAGTGTGGTTTGTGTTTTAAAGAATGCATGAGGAAGACCTAAGCTAAGGGGGAAAGCTTGCTACCTAATGTTAGCATACAAAGGGTACCAGTCCAAACTAAACTAACAACCTACGGGGAGAAACGAAAGCAAACAAGTATAGCACACAAACGAGCATCCGCTTGTAAAGCAAACAAACCAACAGCACTGGCCGAATGGTAGAAAGGCGGTCCCGCCATAGCCAAGGGGAGCAGCTCAACCCAAGTCAACCAAGCATCAGACCTCGCGAAAATGATCGGGCCATAGACAAGAGGAGCGAGTCCCTCTCAGCAACCAAGCCGTCACAGATCGTAAAGGAAAATGGTGCGTGCGTACACCGAGCATCAACGTCGAGCGACGCGAGCTATAGGAAAGGTGGGGGTCCGGCTGCATGAACCCTTTTCCTGACATACTCGATAACAAGATCTTGTGCAGGTTCAGAAGCGAGCCACGCGTAGCGTGCGCATACCGAACGGACTCAATGAGACTAGGCGGGGGTTGATTACTAACCCTTCCCGCGTGCCTTCCAAGAGGACTTAACGGAGTGCCATATAGGACTTATTACACCGTGACTCCCTGCCGCAAAGCACAAATGTAAACACACCAACAAAAACAGAGTCTCTTTCGAGGGCTTGGCCAGATGCATGTCTAGGTCCTACTTCTCATGTTAAAGGATGATGCGGAAAGTGGTAAAAGGGACAAGGAGACAATACTGAACGGATAGCAAATCCGCAATGAGCTAGCAAGCGCAAGCAGAGAAGTCCAGAATACTTTGCGTAAGCCATCATCAAGCAAAGTCAATCAGAAAGCGTCTTCGTGAAAATAAATCACAAGCGACATGTGGTACGCGTCGAGCATATCCACGCAAGCAACCTGCAAGAGAACACCAACCAGACAATACAAGAGTATACATCTCAATGAATGAGAGATCAGGTGACTGACATCGGAAATAAGTTCGTGTCCCACAAATAAAGTGGAACACAACACAGGTCAAGTCGCACCGGAAGCGAATTCGTGTCCCACAAATAAAGTGGAACACGAAGCAAGTCGAATCACAATTGAAGGCTCTCTCGAAGTATCTCGCACATCTCAGCAAACAAATCAGTAATAACAAGGAAGCGCGCATCCGCCATAGAAAATAATAGAAATTAAATTCTAATTAAAATCTAAAACAAAAATCTAACAAGATTAAATTGTTTTTTTTTATGGCATTTTTATCTAAAAATTAGAACTAAACTATGTACAAAAATATTAAATCTAACACGGAAAATAGTACATGTTTTTTATTATTCTTTTTTATCGATGCTAAAAAAAAACTAACAAAACAATTGATTTTATATGCTAAAGATAATAGAAACTAAACTAACTAAAAAAACTTATCTACTACAAACAAACATGTGCACAGGGGGGTTTGAAGTTGAAAACATGGTGCAGAAAGCACTTTGGGCGCTAAGGCCCAATAGTATGTCTTTTTGTCACATCTTTTTGTTCAGCACAAGAATGAGGGCATGATTGGGCTTCTATGGAGGTGAGGTTAGCAAATCGTGTGAACATGGCCATGGGTCCAAATCAGACTTTGAATCAATTCATCATTCTCAGATTTATTCCATAAACTCAAATTAATCACCAATAATCACATTAAAACTTACAATCAATTGAATTAACAAAAGAAAATTGGTTTAGGGTTAAAAGTTTATGTGAATTGGAATTCGGTTGAAGTTCAGACTCGCCTCCCTCCTTCTCACGAATGACGGCGATAGTATCATCTCCGTGAGGCTCTTTTCTCCGCGCGCCACCACCTCCAACGTCATCACAAAAGCTACCTTGTCCTCCCTTTCTCAAAAAACGCATCGACGTCTTCCTTTGATTCAACCTCTCGCATCTCCGTTCTGAATCAAACTCTCGCTTCCGGAACATTCGGTGCCTCTTCTATCATAATCGCAAAGGTTTCAGAATCTTCAGATACGAATCTCCCCTCGATCTTGGCGTTCCTCTTTGGTGCTTGATTCGATGATAGGTTCAATGATGATAATGCAGTGTTGATTGAAATTGGAGATGAGTGATGAACGCGTTGAAGGTTGGTGAATCAAGGTTCTGAGATGATGAAGATTGATTGATGATGAAATTATGGAACGACTTCGATGATGATTGTTGAAGATCGTGAATGGTGAATAGATGAAAATCATGGAGAGATCGAGAAAACAGTTATGGTGGACGATTCAAGATTCTGAAGTTTGTTACATCCTCCTCTAAAATTCTGTTATGCTCTTCCAATTTCGATTCTGAATTTCTGTTATGCTTTTTCTGGTTATGGTTGATGGTGAAGAGTTTAGTCTGAGTTTTGTTACATTCTTTTGGTAATTTTCTGCGTTGTGAAGAAGGTGAATTGAAGGGGAAGATAAAGATTCCGTGAGAGTTTTTGGTTGAGTTTATTATGAGGTTTGAAGATGATGAGTTCTGAGATTGTTTTTCTGTTGAATGGTGATGGATCCAGGGAGAAATTGAAGAATGAAGAGGTTCAAGGTGAAATTGGGAGCAAGGTTGGCAATGACTTTGTGAAGAAGATGAAGAAGATGGATGAAGATTAGGATGATTCAAGATCCAAAGATGATGAGGTGAGAATCCAGAGTTTTGTCACGATTCTGTTTCTCGGTTCTGGATTTCTTCTATTTTTCTGAATATCCTCCCCTTCCCGTTCTGAGTTCTCTTTTTCTATTATATATTTTCTGCTGCGGTTTAACTTCGTGTCGGTTCCGTCTTTTGGCTGAACTTCTTGAACCTGGTTTTTGCATCGATTCATTTGATTGTGTGCAGGTTCGGCTCATTTCTAGGCTGCCAGTAGGATGCTGCAAGTGGCTAGTGTCATTTTGATGCAAATTGAATTATAGTGAAGGACAAGAATCAAGGCTTGTAGAGTGTTTCTTTGTAAAGCTTTTGGCATAGATATTTGTAATGAATTTCGTGATGTAGATTGAACTCCCTGTAATTGAACTTTGAATTATGATGTAATTGGTCTTTGAAATTCAATGAAACTAAGCTCGGAATTTTGAATAGAATTTTCTTATGAATTATGCATGAATAATACTTGAATGGACCTTAAACAACACTCATGGATCTTAGCTTGACTTAAATCCTTGCTGAACAAAATATCTTGAACGGAATTTGAATAATAGAATCATTTAGCTCATCAAATCAAATTCTTCCTCAAATCAATGAGGCCCTAATTCAATCTCAATTCCTTAGTTCAAATCAAAATTACACGGTGAGCCACTAATAAATCACAAGTATAATGTCGCCATGAACATAATGCCCTCTTCAAGCTCATAACCTCGTATAATGGCTCAATACCTTGCAATTCATACCATAAGCTTCTTGACTTAATGACCTAGAAATAACAGAACTCTTTATTATTTTTTCTTTAATTTCTGAACGACGAAATAAACGTCGTTGATAACTTATTGCACAAGAAAGAGGGCAAATTTTGGGGTGCAACATTACCCCCCGAACTCAAAATATTTTTAAAAAGTCTTTTTCTGTTCTTTTAGCCTTTCTATAAATTGGATAAAATAAAAGTCGGTGGCGACTCTTGCTCACTGCAACATTGCTTGCTTAAATATAAAAAGTCAGTTCACTGTATTTCAGGTTTGCATGGAGTACATGAGGTGTAATGATCATGGTTATGGTTGTGTTGAATTGATTCTTCGGGGATTACTTTTAATCAGTTAGGCAAAACTATTTTGATTAAGAAATTCTGGGTTTTTGTTATCCTTAAATTTATGGATTTTTTAAAGAAAAATTTGGGGAAGAAGATGAACAAAAATAATTAAAATCCAGAAATAGCTTTTAGCGTCTGTTTTTCTGACGCTAAATCCGTCACAGTACTTGGTCAGATCACATGTCACTGCCACGTAGACTTTTAACATACTTTGACTAACGAAGCTGACAGAAAGGACAAACGTGGTCCTTTTTGAACAATTAAAGGACCACTTTGATACTTTTTAGAGATAAGGGACCAGAATGGACCTTGAGGTATAGTTAAGGGACCAAAAAAGATATTTTGCCAATTATTTAATAATTATATTATATTTAAAATATTCAATCACATTTGAAAAATATATTTTAATATCATTTAAAATATTTAAACATATTTTAAAATATTCAATCACATTTTAAAAATATATTTGAATATTTTGAAAAAATTCTTGTCAAAACAAAACTCAACCCTGTTTTATTTTAAAATAAAATATTTTTATTCTTTTTAATAATATTTAATTTTAGATAATTTTAAAATAATATATTTTTTATAATATAGAGAATTGGTAGCAGGTGATGATGGGGATGCGGTGGGTTTGCTGATATTGGAGCCCCTTGAGGTGATGTGGGAAGCCAAGGTTCCCTCCAAGATCAAGGTATTTGTAAGGAGATTGTTAATTGATAAACTGCCAACAAGAGACCAATTAATTAGAAGGGATATAATTCAGGCCAACGAGGAAAACATGTGCTCAGTATGTGGGGAATACTCATAAGTTGTGTTCCATCTATTTCTTATGTGCTCATTTTCAAGTCTGGTGTGGCAACAGGTGATGGTGTGGCTGGATAGATCGATCCCAAAGGCGACTATTAACAAGAGATTAAGGGATCAAACCAAGATTTATATTAATTAAGATGAAGAAGAGAATTACATGTTAAAGATAAATTATACTAATATAAAAGAAAATAAATTGAAAGATCAAACCAAGATTTATATTAGTTCAGACTCAAACCAGGATCATCAACGTTGCCATTGAAGAATATCGTCTTGACATCCATTTGATGGAGTTCCCAATCATAATGTGTAAAAAGAGCCATGATTATCCTAAAAGAGTATTTCTATGAAACTAGAGAGAAAGTCTCTTTAAAGTCAATCCCTTCCTTTTGCATATCACCCTTAGCCACAAGACGAGCCTTATACCTCTCCACATCATTGTTAGAATCCCGCTTGGTCTTAATAATCCATTTGCATCTAATGAGTTTCACACCTTCTGGTAACGGGACAAGTTCCCAAACCTTTTGTATTGCATGGACTTATACTCCTCTTTCATTGCTTCAATCCACTTTTCCGATTTGGAGTCTTGCATGTCTTGTTAGAAGTTGATTGGATCATCTTCCATCATACCATTATTTTCCTCATGTTCTAGGAGAAAGGCTATGTCATTCAAAATATCATTTATCCTCTCTCTAGTGGATCTCCACAAAGTTATTGGTTCTTGTAACATTTGTTCTTAAGGATCTTGAGTTTTTTCTTCTTGAGGAATTTAAACAATGCCTTGTGGAGGTTCCATACTTTCTTGATCAAAAGCAATTGTATGAATCGGTTCTAGAATTGTTACCAATTCTTACTCTAAAACAAAGTTTCTAAACTTATTCTTCCCCCCAAACTCAATATCCTCAAAAAACTTGGTCATTCCTGTCTCAAAGATTGAGTTTAATTTGGGATCATAAAATTTGTAGCCTCTAGATCTTTTAAAATAACCAACAAAGTAGCTACGATCGATTTGGGTTCCAATTTCTTTTCATTTGGCCTATATGACCTTGCCTCAACTGGACATCCCCACACATGAAAATGTTTCAAACTAGGATTTTGCATAGTCCAAAGCTCATAAGGTGTTTTGCCAACTGTCTTTCTTGGTATTCTATTTAGAATGTAAGCTAAAATCTTTAGTGTGTCTCCCTAGAGTGACTTTGAAAAGGTAGAATGACAAATCATACTCCTTACCATATCCTTAAGAGTTTGGTTTCATCTTTCGGCCACAGTATTCATGCAAGGTGACCCTGGCATGGCGTATTGTAGGACGATTCCAAATTCCTCTAGGTATTTGGCAAAAGTCCCTGAATGTTGTTCACCTGAACCATCATATCTTTCGTAATATTCACCGCCACTATCAGTTTTGACTTTCTTAATTCTTTTATTGAGTTTATTCTCAACTTCAATCTTAAATGATTTGAGTTCATCCAACGATTGAGACTTTTCATGTATAAGAAATATGTATGCATATCTAGAGTAATCGAATATGAATGATATAAAGCATTGTTGACCATTCCAAGAAGATGTGAGAAATGGTCCACAAATGTCCGTATGTAATAATTCTAAGACATCTGCAGCTCTATGTGCACCAAATTTCTTTATTTTGGTATGTTTGCTTTTAACGTATTCAACACAAACTTCAAATTGTGTTAAGTCAGTGAAATCTAAAATTCTATCAGACACTAGTCGTTCAACTCTATTTTTAGAGATGTGACCTAGGCGCTTGTGCCATAATACTCATGAATCCTTATTATCAATTTTATGCTTACTACCACGTGATTCCATATTCAAGGAGTCACTATATGTAGCTATTGTTTCAAACAAATATAGATTATCATGACTCATAAGTAAATCAGTTCATCAATATATGAATTTAAATACAACTTGAACTTATTGTTTCCAAATGAACATAAATAACCTGATTTGTCCAAATAAGAATTGAAATTAAATTCCGTCTAAATGGCAGAACCACAGAAATGTCTTTCAAATCCAAATAAAATATTAAACACATCCATAATATAAAATGCCCTATAACTTTCACCTCCACTGACTTGCCATCTCCCACATAGATGTATCTTTAAACATCATTTGGTTTTTGGTAGTTCATGCCACCCTTCATTGAAACACTAATGTTAGTAGTTGCTCCAAAGTTTAACCATCGAGTATTTCTAGGTACTGAAGCTAAATTGACCTCAAAACATACTAAACCATGACTTATGCGCTTGGAGCAATCCCACTTCTCATTATCTTTCCTTTGTTTATAGGTACTAGACTCTAAAGAAGACTGTGGTTTCTCCATACTTAATGCAAGGTCAAAATCCATGCAGCCAAGAACACTTTCCATGTTCTCATTCCATTCATAAAAATTTGTCACATTAAAGACTTGAACCTTATTCATACATGCAGATATTGAAGCAATCATAGTTGAAAAGAGGACAAAATAAACCCTATAAATGTATTCACAAAAAATTAAACTGAATATTTCATATGTTCAAATAATGACATAAATACCTAGTGCACCATCAATATTGAGTCTACGGACACTAATATTGACTACTAGTGATACTCTTGTTGTAATGATCAAACATTGATAGTAAAAACATGTCAAATAATAAATCGCTCTTTCGATTGATTTAGAATTAACATATGAAACCATATAATTATCACATGTTTACCATCACATGTGAGCATGAAATTCCGCCAAACATAAACTGTCCTTTGGGTCAATTGATACTCGAATGGATAAACACACACACACACACAAAAGAAAAGCGTTGAGCATTTATCATAAGCAATCTCCTAAAAAGAGGTCACTTTGGTGACATTTTATTTTAATTGACTCACTCAAAATGTCAAACTTAGTATAAATAATTACAAACCGTAGCCAAAATTTAAACATAAATGTATAAAGAATTAATAGATAAAACAACTAAGAGACACAACCATGCAAACCAACACAACTGTTATGTGTTCCAATTTGTGTATTTTTATTATTATAGTAAAATTAGCCTTTAAGAGTCACATGTGGGACTAAGCTAACAACACATATAGGATTAAGAAACCTTTTAGTGCCATTCTCATGAAACTTGAAACATGGTTACCATTTTAATAATAAACCATTATGTTACGAAAACAATATACCATTATGTTACGAAAACCATAATATTACGAAAACCACCTTACTGTTTGAACAAAGCATCACTTTCTCAAAATTATATGTGACAACATTCATGTATTATAAAACAAAAATAAGTTATATAAAGTACACATAAATCATGTATACTAAATCACACATATTGTAGCTAACAACTAACGTATTACAAATTGGAAAATTAAAAGGATCCCAATTTTGAAACCTAAAATAAAAAATATTAAATGACTTTTACCCCTGTCATATCAACGTATTTTGATTTACCCCCGTTAAAAAAATTGTTAAACAGACCTTAGCAAATAAAGATTCCATAAATTGGACCCTAGATCAAGATTCCAACATAATCTACATACGTGGCACGCCATGTGGCATTTAATTTTTTTTTTAATTTTTTTTATAAAAAAAAGTATATGTTTAAATATTTTTTTTATATATATTTTTTAAAATTTATTGATTGGTTGTTAAAAGGTTAAATATCAAAACTAAAATATATTGTCTACAATTAGTTTTGAACACAAGACACAATATATACAAGAGCCTCAGTCTACCACTTGGCCAATTACTTCTATTGTTTAATTTCTTGCATTATATATATATTACATTATCCATTTGTCACCCCCTACTTATCACTCTAATAGGTTTGAGTGAAAATAATTTCTTAAATTTTAATTGCTTCTATTGTTTAACTTCTTATATTTTATTATATGATTTATACTCTTATTATTCTTTTGTAGCTTTGGCCTTTTTCTTACAATGAATCTTAAAAATATAATATCGTAGTACTTGAATTGAATTGAAAAGATTTTTATGTCACCTACCATTATATGGTCCATGAGGAATATTAAGATTTTTATGTCACCTACCATTATATGGCTCAAATTCAAACTCATCAAACTTGATTGGTAGGTTTGGGACTAGTGAGTCTAAGTAGGCATATTAGGCCACTAAAATTTATGATATTGGAGTATATATAATTGAAGATATAGTAATTCTTAATAAAATTTATCTTATATTAAACAAGTTTCTTACTTACAATTTATCTTGAAAAATAGTACATCTAATCCCATAATTTTATTTAGAAGTATGAATAATCTCAAACTATATTTATTTTGACTTAAATTATATGTTATTTTAATATTTTTAATGCAAGAAATTAAACAATAGGTGCAGTGGGCCTAGTGGTAGACTGTGACTCTTGTATATATTGTGCTTAGGTTCAGTACTCATTGTAGACAAAATATTTTATTTTTGATATTTAACCTTTTAACAACCAATCAATAAAGTTTAAAAAATATATATATAATAAAAAAAAAATTTAAACATATAATTTTTTTTAAAATTTTTTAAAAAAAAAAATGAATTTTCACGTGGAAATTTAAAAAAAATGCCACATGGCGTGTCACGTATGCAGATTCTGTTGGAATCTTGATATATGGTCAAATTTGATGGAATCTTTATTTAGTAAGGTCTATTTAACAATTTTTTAAGGGGGGTAAATCAAAACACGCTCATATGGCAGATGGTAAAAGTCATTTAACCCTAATTAAGTTGAGTGGCTTTGATACCACTTGTTAGATCTGTTTGGTAACTTAATGATTTATACCCATATAAAAATAAATAATAAAACTCTAAAATAACCCCTATGAGTCGATAATCCATCAACTCATATCCCATAAACCCATACCAGAATTCAATAAGAGAATGAAGGTGGAAGTGTACTTGAGTTTGTCATTTGGGATCGATGAAGTTGCGAGTATGTGATCTTCCAATTTATATAGTTCCTTAAGGTTTCTTGAATCTCATATGAAGGGGATGAATAGAGAAAACTAGATAAACAGTGTATGTTGATTTCTATACAAGTGGGGAGCATAACCCATATAAATAACCGTATGGTTATTTTTTGGTTTTCAATATTATAATTTGACCTTTCGTAAAATTAGATATTGACTTATGTATCTACATAATAACCTTTCATGACATATATGCCCTTAGCCATAGACTTGATAACAATTACACCACTTTAGTTTTAGATAATTAAATAATGACCCTAACACATGTAATATTACATTTGTGACCCAAAATTATAACAACGCAGGGTATTGAGAATCCTAGATTCATCGTGCTTTAAATAGATTAGGTTTCCTATTTTCATTTCATTAGATATATGTTGGTGTTGTACACTAACATTCTCTTATAGCAATTTATTCTAACCAAAGCTATTGGTATGTTTCTTTCACTATAATTTTCTCTTATATCATTGTTTGTATTTTTTGTTTATATGTTCATTGGCTTACTTCTACATTCCTTACTTCATCCATTCATTCATTCATTCATTCATTCATAAGTTGATACATGATTGTTCATTTTTTACATTTAATATATTTCTAAATGTGTATTATTAATTATGTGCATTTGTGTTTTATTATATTTGTTCATGCATTTTCAGGGGGAGCACAAACAAGTGAAGGAAACTGTTAATCATGTTTTTCTTTTGCTTGAAGTCGGCTCACTTCCAAGTGAAAGCTTGCCAAACATAAAAAAGGGGGAGAATGAAGTTGCATGTCTCTGATACATTAAGAGGGAGACCTCTATGTGGTTTTGTTGCTTGTCCCTTAAGCTTTATTTTGAAATAAGTTTTATATTTGAGTCTCCTCTTTAATTGCATGCGCATCTTTAAGGATCAATTCTTGGATCCATAATTTAGCATGCATAATTAAAATTGTTTATATTTTAGTATGGATATTATGCTTTGATTCAATTAGTCAAGTTTTTAGAACAAGAACCATAATTGAGAATGGTTCAAGTCATGTCAAAAGTAGAATATCAAAATATCCTTGAAAACTTGAATTTTTTAGATTTTGGATGTGTGATTTGAATCACACAATCCCTTGAGTCGAATCAAACGAGGTAGGGAACAATCAGGATTTTGTGTAAGTTTGTGAGTCGAATCACAACTTGCCCTTGATTCGAACCATGCATTATATGTGAGTCGAATCATAGTTTATACATGATTAAATAAAAACTTAAATTACAGCCTATGTGAGTAGAATCATGCTATAAGCTTGAATCAAATCACAAAAAATGGGTCTCTCTTTAGTGCAGATCTTGTTCTACATTACTTTGCTACTTGAATAAAATCACCAAATGTTATTGACTTGAACCAAACATGATTTTATTCACTTCCTTTTGTGTTTCATCTCTAGCACCTATAAATCATTTTTAACTCTCTAACCTTTCACAATGCTAGAAAACATACACTTCACTTGATGATTTAAAAATTCACAGATCACTTGTTCTTTCATTTTAAAAAAGAGTTTTGAATCTTTTTTGAACACTTGAAAATAATTTATTTCATCTTCCATCTCATTCTTTTTCCATTGTTGCATGGATATGAATCTTATCTTTGAATATTTGTGATTGAGTGAGGAGATTCATTTTGATTTTAACGTTTCTTTGAAGATTTGTGAAGAATTCAGAGTCTTGCAAGTGTGTGTGGTGTCATGACTGGTTTTTGATAATTCTAGTGAAAAAGGAGGTTCTTCTTTCCAGGTTGAACTTAGTAGTGTTGTGTGGAAGTCTGCATACAGGTTAAGAGTTCTTCTCAATATTCAGACAAACCAACGCTTAAGATACCAATAAAATTGTGTGGAAGATTCAAGAAACAATCTCAAGTAAAGGTTTGCATAAAGTTCAGTTCATAAAGCAGTGTACTAGTCAAGATCTAGAAAAGAAGAAATACAATTTTTCAGCATTTATTTTTTAACTAAGTGATTGTACAAACTCTTGAAATATTGTTACAAATCATCACTACTACAAATAATACATTTTATGACAGAAATTTCACCTCACTTAAAAAACAAACGAAGTGTAAACCATAGACGCGTCACGTTTTATTTTATTTTAAAAAAATACCATATATTCCCTCGGTTGAGCTGGAAACTGAGGGGGTAAAGTATTTAGAGAACACGCCTTTGAATCTCGACAACTTAATTTAACACCTTTTAATCTTTTAAGACTTATTACCTCAGTTTTGCTGAAAATTGAGGGGTAAAATATTTAGAGAACACATCTTCGAATCCCAACAACTATATTTTATCACTTTTTAATTGTAAAAAAAATTATGACTTATTACCTCGGTTTTGCTGAAAATCGAGGGGTAAAGTAGCTAGAGGACACGTCTTCGAATCCCAGTAACTATATTTTATCATCTTTTAATTTTTTAAAATTTTTTTATGACCTATTACCTCAATTTTGCTGAAAATCGAGGGGTAAAGTAGCGTATTTTTTTTATTTTTTTTATTTATGACCAATTTGATAAAAAAAATCAAGTAATGAATCTTTGTCTTCCATTTATAAAGTAACATTGGTCAAGACATTGTCAACTCATCAATCCATATGAAACATTAGTGATCTACGTGAAACTCTCACTAGCCAATCAAAACGTGAATGCTACAACTATTCATCTTGGATGCAAAGTGCTTAAATTTAAACTTAACATATTGAAAACAATGATAATCTAAGGAAGAGCAGGAAAATATTTCAAGGTTGGTTTTTTAATATTTAATCTTTTCTCTAGTTAGGAAAGGATGAAAATAACTTATTAATGTTAATTGTAGTTGTATGAAGTAAAATGGTTAATATTGTTGTTGTTGAAATTTAGTATTTAACAATTCTATTGATTTTGTTTATTTGTTGTTGTTGTTGAGATTTAACGTCACTACAACATTTTTGGCCTACAGCCACGCTAAATTTTTCCACAACTCAAAAACTGTGGCCACATACAAGCTTTGGCCAGGGTTTTCAAAACAAACTCTTCCTCCTCTCCATCCTCTCCACGATCTCTCTCTCTCTCTCTCTCTCTCTCTCTCTCTCTCTCTCTCTCTCTCTCTCTCGTTCCATCGATTCTACTTGGTCTCTCTACGAACTGGGGTGGTGTCGGATCCACCGATTCTACTCGATCTCTCTACGATTATTTTGCATATAGTCGCGATTTCGTGGCCATGGCAGGTGACCCTTTTTTTTTGTAGTATGTTTAAAGAATTCATAGATTTTATTGTTGTTTTTTTGTTGTTGAGATTTAATATTTAAGGATTTTATTGATTTTGTCTTTGTTGTTGTTATTGATGAGGAAGATTTAGAATTTGCCAACAAATTTAATATTTTGAAGATAAAAACAAAAAAAACATGTTAATTTTTTTTGTAAACGAGACTTTACCCACCAGTTATTATTAAAAATCAAGACCCATAAGTTATTATTAAAAATTAAGATAAAAAGTAGCACAATTTTAAAAATCCAAAAAATGCAGTTGTTGGGGATCGAACTCATGACTAGTGCCACTTTACTCCTCAATTTTTGAATAACCGGAGGAAAAAATGACAGGTTTTCATGTTGTCATGTTGTGTACAAGTGTGAGTTTTTAGTCCCACATTGCTTGGAATAATGGAGGTTGAACACTTTATAAGTGAGAGAACTCATGATCCTATCACCTTAAGGTTTTGAGTGAATAAGTGATGTCTCTTTAGCTTGTGTGTTGCTCTTGACTCAATGTGGATGCTCCCCGTGATAACCCAACAATGTCCTTCATTACCTCACCTAGTGTGGATTAAGTTTGAAGACTTTGATAGTAGAATCTTGTGCGTGACTGAAATTATTCGATAACGGATCTTGTGAAATTGAACAATTTTACAATACGATTAGTTTGTACTTTGGTGAAATTAAGTAGTTCGATTTGATAATTATAAACTCATTAAGCACATTTGTGAATCTTTCAATATAAGCATAATATATTATATGCAAAATTTGCTTCTGCCACGCCAAATAAACTCTGTTTTTGAAATCGTGTTAAAAACATTTTCAAACAAATTTCTTAACTTAGGAGGATTCAACCCCCCCTCTCCCTCTAGACTGTTCATAGTTCATATTCTCACTCAAAAGTTGATTCAAGAGATGTATTAAAGATTTTAGACATAGTTACCAGAGTTACGGTTTTCGCTTCTCCTATTGCGGGTAGAGATATGATTTTAGATCAAGATTGACCTAAAGATGAAAATTAGCAGGAATCAGATGTCGATTCCCACATACGATGTCAATGTTTTGTTCGAGAGAAAGAAATGGATACAATTGGTGTACTGATGATCTTGAACGGTGACTCTGATCTCCTTTACAGTGGTGTAGGGTGGACCTGCATGGTTAGCACTCCAACGCCCAAGTCAATTCAAGATTCAAAATGAATATATTAAAAAGTGGAAATTAGAAATTGTATCTTTCTTCGCGTGTGAACTGATTTTTATACCTTGGATCACATAGGGTGAATTTAAGAAGAATTAAGTATTAGTCCTTTGGGCCTTTCGCCCGATTTAGAACAAATTAAAAAAAGTAATTTTAACATCAACAAAATCACATTATTTTCCGAAAAATTATATCTCAAAAATGACTAATATAAAATTCATTCAAAATGAAATATATAAAAATAGTATTAAAAAGAATTTTTAATTAATTTTTCATTTGGATTTTATTAAAAATATGTTTATAAACATTGTTTAACAAAAAAGAAAAGAGATGAAGCCCTAACCATTATTTATTCCTTCAAGTCAAATTTTAAATTATCTGTATGACATAAAAAAATGTAATATATTGTCATTAGATGATAATGTAATCGATGAATCTCTATTAAACTCTTAAGTAACCATATAAAAATAATTTTTATAAAAATCTTGGCCTGGTATCTTTCTAGTTCCGTTTATAAATCCTAACTAAACGCTTGAGTTGATTCCATGAGCCGAAATGGCCGTTATTACGTATACTAAATATGGACCCTTCGTTGCTTCTTTTTTGCAAGCAAATATCAGTTACATCAGTTAGTGACAGTCCCAAAGCCATATTTTACACTTCGAAAACAAAAAAACATTACATGCAATGACACATCATAGCCAACTGAATCTGCTACAAACCCTAGTAGTTAACAAACACAAAACAAATTAAACATAACGTTTTTGTTTTATTATTATCATTGTTATTATTATTATATTATATTTTACCCGAATATAGTTGAATCTTAAAATATTGAAGCATACATAGATAGCACTCCTAAATATTGCTCCTAAAATTTTGGTTGTGACGGTTACAAACGTACGGTATAATACGAAACACCAAACATTAAACCCTCCATTAATAGAATCATCATATACCCCTTTCGTCTAATTCCTCTCACTTTCATTCCTTCCTTTTTCTTATATTCCACCCCCTACCGCCACTTCAACGGTGCCGCGGGCACGGCGGTCACCGCTTGCTGCCTCGGCCATCTTCAACAAACCTATTATTGTTGTTAAATTGATAACGATTTGTTTACAGCTATGACCGACGAAGAGCAAAAGTGTGACACATTGTCATTGTCATCATCATCTTCTTCATCTTCTTCTCCGTTACCGGAGGAAGAGTTGCAGCATATGCCATTGGCGCCGTTGGCGTGGAACAACAGGAAGAGGCTATCGAAACAGCTGTCGATGTGCGAGAAGCCGAGAGACATTGCTTGGGAGAGAAAGAGGAGACAAGAGAGAAGGAGGAGTAGTATTGCTCATGAATGTGTTTGTGATGATATAACGGATGATGATTTGCATGAGCTTAAGGGATGCATTGAGCTTGGGTTTGGATTCAATGAGGAAGATGGTCAGAAATTGTGTAATACATTGCCTGCACTTGATCTTTATTTTGCTGTTAATAGAGGTTTGTCGCCTAGCCCCGTTTCTACGCCTCAGAGTCGTGCTTCTTCTCTTGGGGCACGTTCTTCTTCCTTTGGAAGCCCTAGGAGTGATGCTGATTCATGGAAGATTTGTAGCCCAGGTACATTTGTTGCATTTTTTTGTCCAGTAGTCTTGTAGTTGAAATTTCACATATGAATAAGTAGGTTGTATCGCACCCTTGAAGTCGGATGTCTCTGAATATCCGTATCACTGCAGTCAGATGTCTCTATACATTCACACCCATGCAATGTCTTTGCCCATGTCATATGTCTATGTACAGCTAGCAACTAAGCTGGCTTAACAGAACATAAAACCACAGTTGCGCGCATGCAATAATCTCTGCAACTGCATTAGGAACTCTATAAGACAATTTTGTCTATATTTGTTGATGAGATTGAGTTTGTAACTTTTTTACAATGTAGGTGATGACCCAGAATTGGTGAAGACCAAGTTAAGACATTGGGCTCAAGCGGTTGCATGTTCGGTAATGCAATCTTCTTAAAGTTGAACTCTTTTCTACGAAGGATCAATGTTGTTTATATGGACAAAGAAACAAGAAAAACATGAAGAGAATAAATGTACAAAGAAGAAGAAGAAGAAGAGGGTCTCGGTTTGAAATTCATTCTGAGGCCTTTTTGGCTTCTACTTAGGTTAGAGGATAATTGGTCTAATAACCAAATTACTCCTCGTTTATAACCTTTTCTCTTCATATAGTTTAAATCTCAAATTGTCTCTTGATTTAGAAATTTTGAGCTGTGAAATATTGTTAGCACATATTATGGCCTAATTCCTCAACATACGGAAGATTAAATTTGAAGGTAATGTACTACTGATCATATGTGATTAGATGAGTTTTACTTGTCTTTAGCTTAGAACAATTTGACTTGATATCACTTTATTATAAATAATAATAAATTTGCATTATGTAATTGTTTGCTTGATTCTTTCACATTCCCTCTTTTACTCAATCCAATAATTTTTTAATTTTATAGTATTTATGTTCAACGATTTTACGACACAGTTCGCCGTTCGATTATTTCATCATAATGATCTAGTGGTGAATTCTTATTTACACAACTCAAAAAATTGGATAAAGTTTACCTTTAATGTAAAATGTCTTGAAAACATCACACACTTGTACTATTTAATAAATAATTAAATATATAAAAATTAAATGATACTAGTATCTCTACCCGTGCGAGGCACGGGATAAAATTTCTTATACTAAAAAATATTTTTTTAATTATTTAAAATTTACAAATAAAGTTATATTAACATTATAGTCTGTTTTTGCTATTAGTTGCACAATTTTTTTATTAATAATAAACTATATTTTATTTATAAAAATATCTTTATTACTTAAAAATTTAATTTATTTAACTATAAATTTTTTTAATTTTTAAATTATGATGCTAATTTAAAAAGAACATAATTTGTTGATTTATTTTGTAAGTTACCAAAAAAAAATTTAGTCTTTAAATATATAATATCAATTAAGAAATTAAAACAAAAAATATTTTTTAAAATTGCTCGATATGAAATAAATAAATAAGATCTCATTTTAAATATGATCTTCATTTATGAGAAACAATCTATATGAAATCAATTTTAGTTTATAAAAATTATATATTTATAGATTTTTGTGAATAAAATGATAAGATTAGAATTCAATCAAAGAAATTATAGAAATTAAAAGTTTGAATATTTATAGTATGTTATGATTTGAAGAGATTTAGTTTTTGAAAAACAACTGTAATATCCCAATCTTTTGACACCGATAATTATCATTTAAATGAGTAAATGATAATTAGAGAGGGGTCATTAGTCTTATTACCTATTAATCTAAAGAATGGATATTAGAAGAATTAGTGGAGTGATTAGAAACAAAGATGATGGGTTAGAATTGAACTAATGGCATTGTTGTAAATAAGGTTAAGTTGGAGGGCATAATGGACTTATCTAATGCTTGCATGTGGACATAAAGGACATTAGATTTTGATGCATGAACTTAGGGAGTTGTTTGGCTTGCAAATCAGAATCCATGCAAGGGAATTAGAGAGAGAGCATAGAAGCAAAGAGAAGGAAGAAACTCATGATGCAAGTTCCATTTTCGCAGCTATGGATACAGCTCCACTAAAACAGGTATAACTCTCAACTCGTAACTCCGATCGTAACGATTCTGGTCCCATTGGAAAGCTAACGAATTTCTCTTCGATTTGCACCTATGGTTCGTGTTCATAGCTTCCGTTTCGAAGGAGAAAACTGACCTTGAAATTGTGTCAGTGATGCTGAAAGTTGGTACAAGAGTGATTACGGGTTTGATGAATTTGGAGTTGGAATTTTGGTCAAGTTAGGAGCTCAATTGCAGCATGTTCATCATCTAAAGCTCCATTGATCCAAGGTGAGTCCTTAGATAGTGGCTTGGGGAATTTGCATGTTAGGGTTATAATTGGGGTTAGGGATTTTGTGAGAGATAATCATAAATTCATGTCACTAACATGTTAATTGTGTTGATTGTTAGTTGTTTTTGATTAATCATTGACTGGTATATCTTGATCAGTGTTGCATGTTAAATTCGTGGAAATGATATAGGTGATGTTTAGAATCAATTAGAAGTATTGAGACTGGTTTAGAAGCTTTAAAATGCAGAATTTGGGGTTCTGCAGGTGAAGTAACCGGTTACTTGGATGAGGTAACCGGTTACCTGGGAGCGAAAAGTGAAAAAAATGGATTCTGGGCTGAAGTAACCGGTTACTTGAAATGAAGTAACCCGTTACTCTGCATGCTGAGCAGAATTTTCAGAATTTCGAAAATTCATATCTCCCACTTCGTGTACCCGTTTGACGCGTACCATATACCGTTAGAAAGCTAATAAAGTGTACTATCTAGGAAAATTATCCTTGGTGTCTAAATATTATTTTTCGGTATATCTGACATACTTTTAGTTAAAGTGCGACACTAATACTATGTAAATTGTGTATAGTAGACTGAACTAGCTCATTGTTTCTAACTGCTATGTTATGCTGGAATAAGAATGCTATATTATGATGAAATATGATCATTCTATTGATGCCCATTGTTTCGGTTAAACAATCGGGGTTGTCTGCTTGCGTGCTTTAGCGTTTGCTTATGTGTGTGTATGCTGAATCGAAGTAGACCCGGTACTAAGTTACGATTCGGACCGTGGGTCCTTGAGTTGTCTGTGGGACTGCCCTGATCATGGATCCTAGAGGCACATACCTGAACTACCGTTGCAGTGTGCTTGTGAGGGCCTGAAGGCGTTTACTCACTCGCTGTATACACACTCGCGTGCTCGGTATGATGGCGTTATGCGGCTAAGTAAGCCTACGCATAACAGGTAAACCATCTCTAATGATGCCATGTAGGCTACATCATTAGGTTCCTATCCGGATGGGCTCATGCGTCAAGACGGCGTGTTGCACTTGCTGTTAACACCACGTGCGTACAGATGGTTAATGGGACGATGTCGCCTCTTAGGCAAGGTCATCTCGCAGCCATGTAGGCTTGTGCGAACCCATTTAATCATTCTTGCAGGGTGCTTGTGTAAGTCTCTTGACAAATAGGCATGGGTGAACCCACCGAGGGTGTGTTAGTAACTTAGTCTAGTGGTATTAACGTACTTCTGGATTCCCCGTATATGGATGCGGGTTTTGCATACTTGGTTGCTTATATAATTGTATATCTGCATTAATCGTCCAATGGTGGATGATTCCTTGTTTTCTCCGTGCTTGTACCGGACGTGAGGATAAAACCCGGATCAATGGTGGATTCGATTTTGTCGATGCATGTACCCTGTAGAACCGAGTGGACCCATAGGATAGGAGGACTCACTGAGATTTAGTAATCTCACCCCAATCAACTTATATTTTTTCAGGTGCAGTTTAGTAGCTTTTGGCAGATAGCAGGTTCGGATTGACGGCTTAAAGTGGTGATGGCTCGGAGACCTAGTCAAATCTCATTTTCCGCTGTGCAGATCCATTGAAGACACATGTTTTGTAATTCTTATTGGAATTTCATGTTGTATTGTATTATGGATCTTTCTATATCTAAAGCTTTTGTATGTACTCAGTATCAATTTAACGTTTCATGCATAATATACTAGTCAGTTATGTATGGGGTGTTACAACAACTTAGTTGTATTATTGGTGAATTCTTATCTACTCAACACAAAAAATTGGGTAGAGTTATCCTTAGTGTAAAATGCATTGAAAATAACCAGAAGATATATTATTTAATAATCAATTAAATATGACAAAATTAAATGATGCAATGTGATTGGTGGAATGTATGCTACCCAACTTTTTGTGATGGGAAGAGAAGTTGTCCCCTTTATTATTTCATGTTTGGAATAAATTTTAACATTTAAAATGTCAAATAAAATGTTTTAACTAATTTAAAATTAGTTTGTCAAAATAATACTTATTTAAAAAAAGTATTTTTAGAACCCTAGATTAGTTGAGGTTATTATCTATTACAGTTGATTGATTTAATTTTAAATGATTTTAAGTTTTTCTATATCAAATTTTTTTGTTAGAATTTAATAAAACAATTATGATTAATTTTTGTGGTAAAAATAAAAGCATTAATTTTTTTAAAGCAAAAGTTAATGTTTTTTATTTGACGTTCATACTACTATAGTGATTCAATATGTAATTAAATTATTCATTTCCTACATATATTTGTTAATTTATTTTTTAATTATTATTCTCTAGATATGATATTTGATAGTGAATATTTTAATAATATTTAATTATGAGTAAACAAAATAAATAAGAGATCAATTTGATTGTGTCTTTAGTTAAATAAAATTTTATATATGATCTATTATATTATAATCAATTGATGATTTTATTATATATTAACTATTATGTTATTTATTTATTTATTATAAGTTATAATAATTTATTTCTTTTTTATAAACAGAATCAATTATATTCAAGTAGTTCGTCTCCCTAATTCTCCAATTATTTTAATTTCTTATTTATTTCTAATTTAATCTATCACCATATTATTTTGATATAACAAAAAAATGCAATATATAGAATGATATGTTATATATTTGCATCATATGTACTATATTTATATTTATATGATTATATATACATATAAAATATTATTTATATTTGACATTTGAAGGTCAAATTAACAATAATATTAGTAGTGAAAAATATATTATTAGAAGATAAAGATATACTATACTATATTTTACAACAGGTAGCTTGGAAATTCTAAAATTTTTCCACAATTTATATCAGTTCAATTCATCTATTAACATACCAACAGGGTTGAAGTTAAATTTATATCAATTCAATTCATCTATTAACATACCAAAAAGGGTTGAAGTTAAAACATTGTAAGTTGGAAGTGCAAACAAATTAATCTTAAAATAAAAAATTATTTTTTACTGATATTATTCAAAATGAGTTTGATATTCCAATTATATTATAATGACATGATAATTTTAAATACATCATCCTAATCACTAATTTAAAATAAGTGCCAAGACCAAATAGGTATTCTTTAGCTTTCTTCTCTCTAGGTAAGAGTTTTCATTTTCAATTTTTTGATGCATCATCTTTTAACCTGGGCAAACATAACATTAATTAGACGAATTGACATAAATTTAAAGAAGTTTGATTTTAACCATTAAAATGTTCATACCATTTACGGAAGCATTGGCAACAATCACACCATTTTTTTAACTCATAGGACATTTTGAATAATTTTTCTACTCAATCACATAACAATGGCAATGTCATCACAGTAGCAATATAGTATATTATAAGTCCAAAAATAAACTAATTTCAAAATCATTGATAGTAGCAATGTAACTAATGATAGTAGAAAAACAAAAGCACTTATAACGGTCAGCATCTCTTGAGGCAATTTAATAAAATGAAAACAATTTTTTAATGCAATTTAAAATCTTTAATATAAAATGAGATCCAAAATTAAACAATCTAAAGAATACTTTGTAGTAGTAAAAAAATTCATAATTGGTGGAGTCTTCGTTGAACATATCAAAAAAACACAAATATATTAGAATAAAAAATTTCACTGCAAAATTGAAAACAGAATCAATGGAATCTTCATTACTGTGAATTGATAGTATAGATCATTACCAATAAATTAATCAAATATTTCATATGCGTTGGAATATGGAATTGGAATTTCAGCATTAATTATAAATTAATAGAGATTTAATACTATTATTTAATTAATTAAAAACATGTTTATTATTAAGAAGAGGTTTCATTTGAATTGTTATACATTAAATTTTGTAGTATAATTATATTGAATGATCAAATAAAATTTAATGTTGAAATATGATTATATCAATAAAAAAATTAAAAGGATTGAAATTTTATATTGTAATATTTTAATGAAATATGATTATCTTGTAAAATTTTATTAAAATTTTAATAGTATATCTATTTCACCCTTAGTAATTATTGTAAATGCATAATTAATCCGATCATACAATTTTTGTATATTAAAATGGCAAACAGGAATTAGCGTTTTTCATGCCCTATGAAATATAAGTTGGGAATTGGGATTTAAAATATATCAACATAATTATTCTAATAAAAACTGAAATAGTATAATAATCTAGGATGATTATAAATTAATGTATGTAAGATTTTATTTTTTATATCACAATTAAATAAAATATCACAATTAAATAAAATATCACATTCAAATAAGAAAACTATTAAATAAAATTTTGTTAATGTGATTTTGTTAAGTAAAATATCACAATTAAATGAGAAAACTATTAAATTTATAATTATAATAAAAAAATGTATCATCAATATCACAAATGATAACAAATTCTAATGTCAACATTGTTAAATAAATTTATCAGTTTTTTACAAAATAACTACAAATGTGAGAATAACATGTAATTTTTCCAGAGCCCCAAAGAATTCTGGTGTAGCAACCTCATGTTGTCAATAACCAACTTCCCATCATTTATTCCAGAAACTCGGATGATTCAAGAAACATGAAAACACACAGACAAATAATGTTTAGTGAAGAAAATGAGTTGTTTCTAAAACAATTTTGAAATACTTCAAATAGAGAGAAGAACCTGTCTCAAGGAGGTTCAAGTTTAGACCCCCTGTATTTGCAGAGGCTGGTGGAAAAGGTAATGAATTACAACAAAAAACTGTGATGGATCTGAAATAAACTTGCAAAATATCAACGCTTCAGTGGTTGAAGAGTTTGACATCGAACAATGATGGATCTGAAATGACAACAATAGGTTCTTGAAAATTGAAAGAGAAACCATTAAAAAATACTTAATTAACCAAAAGAGTTTCGTTCTTGGTTGCTCTGCTTTGAAGAAGCAATATAGAGATGTTCTTAAGATCGAGTGACCATTAATAATCAACATAAATCACTAACCTGCAACACTAACACAAATCAATTTTATTCGTATAAATAAATCATTAAAAAATTACGATAAACAAAAATTCTCATGTGTAAAGGAGAGCCATAATCCTTTTCTCACTAACCTTCAACAAATCCCTGCGATAAAATCAAACCCAAACATTAGTTACCTAAATATAAAATCTAATGATAACTAATAAACCCTAATTGAATCTCTAACCTCCTTTTCACGAAAATCAAATTTCTTATCGTTTCCTATTATTGCTATTGAGAGAAGGGATCAGATTTGAGCGAATCTGAGAATTTTGACAATGGAAGATTGAAAGAAGGATAACGGTCAGACGATGGTGACCTTTTCACGATCTTCGAAGATTGGATCCTTGAATCCAAAGTTCTGTGAAAAGTAATAAAAAATGATGAAAATCAGTAAGCATGGAAGATTAGGGAGATCCGTGAAGGTTTAGGGATGATTATGATTATTTATCAGAGTGTTTGGAATACGTAAAAGAGCAATAACGTAGCTTTGGAATTTACAGATAAAATGAAGCGTGATTTGATTACGTTGGAGAGTGTAAAAAATTGGAATAATCATGACTAATGAGGATTGAATTAATTAAATAATAAAATAATTATGTAGTTGAAACTATTTAAGGGTATAAAATAAGATTTATAAACGGTTTAGTTAGGCTAATTATTATATTAATTATTAATAATAAATTGGAATACTAACGAAAATCAAAAATAAAATAAAAAATAATTAAAAAATAAATTATATCAAATATAGGAAGATTACTTAAAATAAAAAATTTTAAAATAGTAAGGTCTCTTAAATGCTGACACTTGGCAAACTTGCCCAAATTCTCATTTTGCTTTATTATATTGTATGATTGGGTCAGTTTATTTCAGCTTTAAAAAAATAGATTTTTTCTTTGTATTTTTGAAAATAGATTTTCAAAATATTACAAGTTTTTTTATATTCGTTTTTTCTAAAATGAAACATATAATTTGACATCCTATATAACATAAACGTACATAATTGAAGACCAAAACTTAGTCAAAATCATAATTTTTTCAAAAAGTTGTATTTCAAAAATGATTTTTATGAAAATCTATTTGAAATAGCTTCAAAATTAAGTAATTTTTTGAAATTTTGATATCCAATTTTTTTCCCATAAATAGATGAAATACCTAAAATCACATTTTAAGAATAACTATTCAAACAAAATTTTCATTTGAAGCTTTTATAAAAAGTTTCTTTGTAAAAATTTTTTTCATAAAATTTGGTAACACTATAAAAATCATTTTTAAAAAAAGTCAAATCAAACGGGCCCATTATATGATTGGTTAAAGGTACATTATCCAATTTTTTTGTGATGGGTAGAGAAGTTGTCCCTTAAAACAATGAATAGTTAAGAGTATTATAGGTAAAATGAAAGTTATTTATTAAAAAGTAACAACAATTATTACTTTTCTTGATACGTGTAAAAGTCAAAAAGTGGCAATTATAAAAGAACGAAGGGATGAGATTTTTGCTGACTTTAATAAGTCAATCATCTCCGGTAACTTCTTTTAGTTGGATATATGAGTTTGTTATATTAGTTAATGAGTTTTGATTAATTTGCTAAATTGTTAGTCCTTGTATATTAACAACTCATCTGTGTGTCAATTCTAATTCAATATAATGAATTTATTACCCTTTTCTATTTTATATTCAACTTCTATTTTGTATAAATCGATCATCTCCTGCCTTTGTCTTAGGCTGTTTCTTTCGTGCTTAATCTAATGGCTGAGAATTAATGAAATTTAATTAAAGAAAAAGACGATGTTTAAAAAGTGAAAAATAGTTAGATACGAACCTAACACCCCAAACTTCCTAGAATATCATTTGTTTTGACAATGTCTTAAAATTTTGTCTTAATCTACAAGATCAATAAGAAATAAATAATCATTTCCACTTCTCTAATCTTCTTAAAGATTTGAATTCCTTTTATGAAGGTGATAGATTTTTATTGGTGTACTTCATTAATCATTGATCTCAAGATTACCACACCCTCGTGCATTTATACCCCTAAAGGCTCTTGTCCCCCAATTCCTATAATAAAACCAATAAACACTTGGAATATATGACTTGCTGAATGACACTTATAATAATTTCTGAACTCAAACACTTCTTATGGATCCTTTAGCTTCTTTGATTTAGACCCATTATATGATTATTCAATAAGATCATTCCCAGCCACCTACACGAAGGAAAATCACAATTAAAATACGCAGTGGAAAACAAAAAAATTTCCTTAAATTAATCCATACAAATGAACATGATTAGTGATAGAATGGTTACCTCCTAAGGTGATTAACCGTTTATGTAGAATTCATAGAAGCACCACGAGCGATGAACGCATAATAACACTTATATTCAATACACAAGAACAAAGTTCCTTCAATCTCAGTCCCCACTTATGGGCATTGTACTTTACTGTGTAGTGTATTCTAATTAAGTGCGTCATACCATATGATATCTTGCATTTCACTTAAGTACATCACATACTAAGGTGTTTTATAATTCAAAGTATGTCATACCTTAGGATGCTCCCTATTTCAATCAAGTATATTGTTTTTTATAGTGTATTGTGTTTCTCTAATTAATAATAGTGATTAACAAGACCATACAACCAAAGCTTCACTTGTTTATTTTATCTCTCATCAATTTGTCATTATGTGTGTGACCTTGTAGGTTCTCGTGATTTTGGTAGTTTTACTAAGTCACACATTTAATATAATAAACAATGAATGGTATTTAATAACATATCATTGCTACCCTAGTCATAAAAATTTCATACAATTTTCCGAAACCTTTATGTGACAATGTTTATGTGTACAATTACCATTTCCCTCATGTCTATATTGAACGCAAGGTATAAGGTATGTCACCCTTGTCTAGTTTAATATTGACATTTTGTTCTCTAGTTGTTGAGGAGTAGGATGAGCTTGAGAAGCTTGAAGAGCTTGTTCAACAAGAGCATTAACAACATACACCATCTCCTTTTAAAACCTTTATTTGATTCAAATTTTCACACCAATTTTTGAGGAGCCTATGATGCATTCCTCTCTTTCTAAAATTACTCCAACATGCATTAAGATCTTTGGGATAAGATCTTATAGGGCATCCAAGAACCATTTCTTATGCAATTCATAATGTGTTGGATTATATCATTTTCCAAAAAAATTGGATGTTTTTAATTAAGAGCAAAGTAACAATCACATATGTTTTCAATAGTTCGCTGTGGTTGAATTTCCTTGGAATCAGTATATATGTTACCACATACAAAATAAGAAAACTAATCATGATCATATATCCAATTGAAGGAGGATCTCTATGACATGTTATGGGACCAACCATCATAGATTGAGTAGCATATGTTGAAGTCATCCTCTAATTCATAAGGTGAATCAGAAAAGTAGAATGTTCCCACATAGGGTAGACCCTAAAACTCCCAAAATCTTCAACAGGAAATGAGATGGAGATTTTACATACCTATGATTTGATGACCCTTTTTTGAAATCTCAAATTGGAGTATAAAAGTTTCATTAATTTTGGGCACATTGCTTCTAGCTTGTTGTAGATGAAATATTTTAGCTCGACTTGATCGACGACATTCGTTAACTCAAAATTTATCTTCTGAAGAAATTTTGATCAACAAATTTGGCTTGAGAAGAGAGCAATCACTTAAGTAGTTGTTAAAGTAGTTCTCTTGAACGGAAGTGGAAAAATATTATGACTCGCAGCCTAATGAAGAAATGATTGGTGAAGTTCAAACTTTCCTTGGCGCCAGTGGAATGTGAGATGATGAAGGTGATTTTGCACAAAATTAATAAATAAGAAAAGAGATGAAAATGATAGAAGATAAAGGGAAAAAAAGAAGAATTTTGCCTGTAAATTAGTTCGTCCTTACATGTCTTGTGCTTGAGGGATTGTGAATCGTCATGACCTCGCTTAAAAACCACTTCGTCCTTACAGGTCTTATATTTGAGAATCTGTGAATGACCATGACTTACTTTAAGTTTTTCTTATAATTTATCATCAAAAATATGATGGATGTATTCATATACGGCTCATTTGATAATAACTGTGTAGAAAATGTAACACCCCAGATTTAACAAATTATTTTATTTAATTTATTTCAATTTAATTATAATCTTATTTGATTTATTTTGAATTTATTATGATCCTTATGTATGTTATTTTATTATTATGTGCGTAATTGAGTTATTTTGGGGTGGTGTGTGACCCTTAGGTAGGAGTCTGGAGCTTGGATAGAAATTAGTGGAGTTTATCTAGATTTTATTTTAATAATTAAAATAATATATTTTTGGTGAGTTATTTAAATAAAATGAAAAATAGTAGTTTTGTGGCAAATGTGTGAATTGAGGAGAGTTAGGGGAGGAAGGAGTAAAATTATGATTAGTGAGGGATAAAATAAGAAATAATGAGTATTTTACCCTAACTATAAAATAAGACTAAAAACATAGAATGAGGGGAAAAACTGTAGTACAGAAAAGTTAGAAAGAGACCAAAGGGTAAGAAGAAGAGTGGAGCTTAGGAAAGAGGAAATTGCAACAAAAACCAGAATTAAACACTACTAAGATCACAAGGAAAGGGGTGAATAACCTTAATAAAGGGTATATCCATAAGGGGTATGGTAGAGGAGTCATTAACCTCCAATAGGGTATTTTACATTGATTGATTATGAGTTTCTATGTTGTTTAATATTGTTGACTAGTTCAATGATGAATTTTCATGCACAATTATGTGTGGTTTTACTGTTTTGGAGATTGTTGATGTTTTTCCATTGATGTGTTGAAAAAACTTTGAAAACATAATCCAAAACCTTGAAAATTGATGATTTCATGATATTTTAAATGTTAAATATGTTAATTTCTATTTTGATTATGGGATAATTGTTTTATATTGAATTCTAAGACTAAGGCTTTTTATAAAATCAAAATCAGAGGTCCAGAAGGCCTTCAACGGTGAAAAATCGCATTTTGAGGTTTGTAGGTTCAAGTGTTTTCACCCAGAAACACCATAGACTCTCCTGGCAAGCTATGCGGGGAAAGGGGGGGGGGGGGGGTGGGTTCGAAACCTCGCTCGGCGAGTAAGATTCTGGGCCAGCGAAACTGACAGCACAACATTGTTGGAAAATTTCATAACTTGAGTTCTTTGACTCCGTTTGATGCACAGTTTGAAGTGTTGGAAAGCTAACGTGTGGTGCTATCTCATGGTGATACCTTGAAAGGCTGAGTGTGAATTAATGGTAGTAATTATTTAATAAGACATTGATTGTCGTAGATGCATTCGTTGTTTTTATGGAAGTTGCTTATATGAAAGTTGCAATCGTCGATTGTTATGAGTTTTGTTGGTTGTTGGCTACTGTGAGCTTTTGTTTAAGACTGTTTTGATCTTGTGTTGAGAATAAATGATGATTTGTAATATATTAAGTATGTTGTGATATATTGAGTATGCTGAGTTATGATTGATTGTGACTATGTGGTAATCCAGAGAGTTGATTACGAGAGTTGTCAGTGCTTTATGTTAGGATCAGATAGGGGTCTTAACGCATTGATATTGATGATATGATCATGCATCATTGATTTGTGTCAAGAGGCATGTTCGTTAGTTTAGAAAGGGGACTAGTGGCTTGTCCCAAGCTCAGAGAGAGGGCTCATGGATTCAGAGAGGGGACCTGATTCCTGAGAGAAACAAATGTTGAGTTGGTACCACATGCATATGCATTGAGTTGCATAGTTGAGTTGCATTACATAAATGAGTTGTATGCATAATTTTGATTTGTGTGTGATTGTTGAGTTAGGTGAGAGAATGTGTCGCGCAATGCTTTATGAAATTATCTATAGAGTATGTATGTATTTTATATCCTACCTTGCAATATATATATATCGCTTACTTTATTAATGTAATTTTTCACCCCTTTGTTGCTGTTGTGATTTGTACTTCTCTTTAGAGTATAGATAAGCAGGTAACTGAGTAGTTGCTTAGAGATGGGGGATGGTGAGAGGTTGTTCTTCTTTTAGTTCGTTTTGCATTTTAGTTTACATGCTCTGATTCTGTAACATTGGGTGGGGGAGAACGTTACTTTATTCTGTTTATTTTATCGCAGAGTTGGATGTTATATTCCAAATGTTTTGTTTTTATTTTGTTGTTCTGCGAAGTTGTTATCACAATTATTTGAAATTTAATAAAGTTATTAAGTTATGAATTATATGCTACATATTGAGTTATGTGATAAATTCCATTGCGATGATACCCTAAGTGAAGGTGAGCATGCGATGACAGGGTTGCATGTTTTAAATTTCGAATTAATGTGTTGCAAGATAAGTTGTGTTTTATGATGTGTGTGACATCCTAATATGTTTAGTGGTTTTACTTTGATTTTTAATGTATTATTGATCGGGGAATTTAGTGAGTTACATTAGCGGTATCAGACCGGGTCATTTTTTCTGGCCAGGTTTTTGTATGTTGTTTGTTCCCTAGTATCCGATATATATGTCAAACACTATCGTTGCTTACTTGTTTTTCTAACCGCTTGCTTGCAGGAGTAGGATTGAAACAAGTGGAGGAGAAGCTTTTATTACTCTGAGGTGTTACAGGTGTGGATATTTGGGTCACACCGTGCCGCTCATTGGAAGAGTACAAGTGTTGTGAGGCGATGTTATTTCCCGGACCCGTGGAAAGTGCAGATTCGATATTTTTGTCTGCCGATTGAGTTGAGATGTCTTTAAGGGAGAATGATCAAGTATTGGCGATGTTCAATTTTTTAGAGTGGAGAATGATGTGGCAGTTAGAGAGATGTCGTTGGTGTGTGAATTCCCTGATGTTTTTCCTGAAGATATTTGTGACTTGCCGCCAAATTGTGAAGTTGAGTTTGCCATATACTTAATACCTGGTACGATTCCAATGTCAATGGCCCCGTATCTAATGTCTCATGAAGAGTTCAATGAGTTTAAGAAGCAACTAGAGGATTTTCTTGAGAAGAAGTTCATTCGGCATAGTGTTTCACCGTGGAGTGCCACAGTGTTATTAGTGAAGAAGAAAGATGGTAGTATGCGTTTATGTGTTAACTATTGACAGATGAATAAAGTTACTATCAAGAAGAAGTATCCGCTTCCGAGGATTGACAATTTTATGGATCAGTTAGTAGTTGATTGTGTCTTCAACAAGATTGATTCAAGGTTGGAATATCATCTGATTCGTGTGAAGGATGGTGATATTTTGAAGATTGCATTCAAAATTAGGTATGGTTATTACGAGTATTTGGTGATGTTGTTTGGTGTGTCTAATACTCCTGGTGTGTTCATGGAGTATATGAACTTAATTTTTCATCCGTATTTAGGTAAGTTTTTGGTGGTGTTTATTGACGATATTATGATATATTCAAAGACTGATGATGAGCATGCTGGACATTTGAGGATTGTATTGGAACTGTTGAAAGAGACGCAATTGTATGCTTAGTTGTCGAAGTGTAAGTTTTGGTTAAGAGAAGTGGGATTTCTCGGCCATGTGATTTCTACTAGAGGTATTATCGTTGATCCTTTGAAGGTTGAGGTTGTGTTGCAGTGAGAGACTCCAAAGTCTATCACTGAGATCTTAAGTTTTCTTGGGTTAGCTGGTAATTATCATTGATTCATTGAGGTTTTTTCTAAATCGGCATTGTCGTTAACTCGGCTAACTAGGAAGGCTCAAGCGTATGTGTGGGATGTGAAATGTAAAGATAGTTTCCAAGAGCTTAAGAAGAGTTTGATGTTGGCTCCAGTGTTGATTCTTCCGAGTCCAACTGAATCTTTTGTCATGTATTGTGATGAGATGGATTGGGGGGGTGTTGATGCAGAATGGACAAGTTGTGGCTTATGCTTCGAGGAAACTTAAGGTTCATGAGAAGAATTATCCTATGTATGATTTTAAGCTGGTTGCGGTTATATTCACACTTAAGATTTGGAGGAATTATATGTTTGGCTCTAGATTTGAAGTGCTTGGTGATCATAAGAGCTTGCAGTACCTGTTCGATCAGAACGAGTTAAATATGAGACAGGGGAGATGGCTCGAAATGTTGAAGGATTATGATTTTGGTTTGAATTACCATTATGGAAGCCAATGTCGTGGCAGATGCACCGAGTAGAAAGATGTTTCATATGTCGGCATTGATGGCTAGAGAGTTGGAGCTGATAGAAGAATTCAGAGATTTGAGTTTGGTTTATAAAGTCACACTGCATAGTGTAAATTTGGGTATGTTGAAGCTTACGAGTGGTGTTCTGGAAGAGATTAGAGAAGGTCAGAGGAGTGATTTGAAATTGGTTGATCATTTAGCATTAATCAATCAAGGTCAAGATGGTGACTTCAAGATCGATGAGAATACTATTATAAAGTTTTATGACAGAGTCTGTGTTGAGTACCACTTTTATGACAGATTCCGTGTTGACTTCAAGATTGATGAAAATAATATTATAAAATTTTGTGTCTGAGTTGGTACCACTTTTATGACAGAGAGGGGAGTAGTGGCTTTTCCCAAGCTCATAGAAGGGGTTTGGAGTTTACATATGGGGCTCATGGGTTTAGAGATGGGACCCGGTTCCTGAGAGAACCAAATGTTGAGTTGGTACCACTTGCATATGCATCGAGTTGCATAGTCAAGTTGTATTACATAATTGAATTGTATGCATAATGTTGATTTGTGTGTGATTGTTGTGTTTGGTGTAAGAATGTATCGTGTGATGTTGTATGAAATTATCTGTATAGTATGTATGTGTTTTAGATCTTACCTTGCAATACATACCACTTACTTTATTAATGTGATTTATCACCCCCTTTGTTGTTATTGTTGATATATGCTCCTCTTTGGAGTACAGATAAGTAAATAACTAAGTAGCTGTTTAGAGATGGAGGATGGTGAAAGACTATTCCTTTAGTACATTTGCATTTTAGTTTACGTGCTTTGATTCTGTAACACTGGATGGGGGCACACGTTATTTTATTCTATTTGTTTTATGGCAGAGTTGGATGTTATATTCTAAACGTTTGGTTTTGCTTTTGTTGTTCTGCGAAGTTGTTACCGCAATTGTTAGAAGTTTAATAAAGTAATTGAGTTATGACTTATATGCTACATATTTAGTTATGTGATGAATTCCACTGCGATGATACCCTAAGTGAAGGTGAGCATGTGATGAGAGGGTTGCATGTTTTAAATTTCGAATTAATGTGTTATATGATAGGTTGTGTTTTGTGATGTGTGTGACATTCTAATATATTGAGATGTTTTACTTTGATTTTTAATGTATTATTCAGCGGAGAATTTAGTGTGTTACAGAAAACACAAAAGGTGAAGGATGACATCTATCGTAACTAATACGTCCTTGCCATTTGGATGATGACATTATGTTATGAATTCAACTCAGCTTTAAGGTCGGAAGTTGACTTAATCTTCATGTAACAAATATAAACAACAATCACACATTTGAATCTCAAACAACGAGAGAACAAGGCTATAAATGACCATAAAAAACATAACATAACGGCCTGATGAATTAAAATCATATTGAGAATAAAATAACTATAACTACATTATGAGAAGAATCAAAAGAGATCATCGCTTATCTACAAAATCACTAATCATGGGGAGATATGTGATTTAATATTTACCAGACAAAATCTTTTCTATTATGTTCGTTATATGTACAATTATTTTATATAATTTATAGTGAGTCATTAGATGAGTACAATAAAACTAAGGGTGGCAAAGAGGCGAAAATTATACCTCATACCCCTATAATTATCCCTCTACTCCTAAATTTTTTAAAATATTTCAATTCTACCCTTTTAATTTATAAAATAATTTTATTATTTTTATATTGACCATTTTGCAATCAAGTTTTTCGATTAGTAATTTTTCTTCACCGGATAACTTGCAGTTAAGTTTTTCGGTTTGTAATTTTTCTTCACCGGATAACTTGCAGTCAAATTTTCTAATTTGTAATTTTTCTTCACCGGATAACTTGCAGTCAATTTTTCCGGTTTGTAATTTTTCTTCACCGGATAACTTGCAGTCAAGTTTTACGATTTGTAATATTGTAGATAACGATTTTATTTATTTTTGGCCACGATTTTTCCTTGTTTCCTAAACTTTTTTATTTTTTTAATTTTCGGGTTAGTTAAAAGATATGCACCATCATCATTTCTGAATGGTTTTAGATCTTTTTCCTAACAACCTTTTTCATGTTTCCATCACATTTTGATTTCATAACTTAAATTATATTCGAATTCTCTCTTAACTTATTGTTTTAATTCATTCTAATAATAATAATAATAATAATAATAATAATAATAATAATAATAATAATAATAATAATAATAATCCAAAAGCAATTTTGCCGGGAAAATGAGGTAAGGCAAAGCCAAAATAAAAAACCCTTCGGAAAGAATGAGAGAGAGAATCCCCTTTCTATCCCGATTCCCGAATCTCAATCAATCCCCATACCCTAAATCAAACATGCACACTTTCCAGATCTAACCCTCCCCAATGCCGACCACAACCACCGCCACCTACGGCGCCATCGGATCCCCTTCCACCGCCACATACCAACCCCCACAAACCTCCAATCTAACCCCAACTCCCCGCTCATGGCGCGACTTTCTCGACATCTCCGCCCTCTCCCGTCCCCTCTCCTACGACGACGCAATGCTCCGTCTCCGCCAAAATCTCACCTACTTCCAGTTCAACTACGCCTCCGTAATGCTACTAATCGTCTTCCTCAGCCTCCTCTGGCACCCAGTATCCATGATTGTTTTCTTGATCATCCTCGTCGCGTGGTTCTTTCTTTACTTCTCACGTAATGGTCCCCTTGTTGTCTTCAACCAAACGTTGGATGATCGGATTGTGCTTTGCGTTTTGGGTCTCGTTTCTGTGATTGGGCTTGTGTTGACTCACGTTGGGCTCAATGTGCTGTTGTCGTTGATAGTTGGTGTTGTTGTTGCGGGTTTGCATGCGTCTTTTCGGGTTATCGAGGATTTGTATGTTGATGAGGAAAGTAGCTTGCTTTCTGTTGTTGGAGGAACTCAACCCCCTCCTACAAGAACGAATTACACACGGATTTAATGAAGAGAGTGTTTTCAGTTTCACGGTTAGTTTCAGTTTCTCTGCTTTGAAAGCTTTGAAGGATTGCATTGTCTAGTTAATGGTTCTGTTAAGAAGGGAATGTTGAGTTCGAAACTGAGTTGGTCATTGCAATGATGAATTGATTAAGTGTGTTGATTTGTTTTTGGTAGTCAGTGACTCTTTTGTATTGAAAAAATTTGAGCTGTTGATGTCACTTAGTTTATCCTGTTCGGATGAGATTGTAACAATCTTCGTGTGTATCAAAAGAATTGATCGAATTGAAATGGAATTAGGTTTGTTTTTTTTGTTAATCTCTGATGAAATAGATTTGAGAGTTTTGTATGGAAGAGGGTATGTTAATGTAGATGGTGTCATGGCGGGTCTGTTTTAGTTGTCCAATTTTTCAATATTTTCTGTTTACCAGTTCCATTTTTGCATATGATTTGATGACTTGCGGGATTTTGTTTCACAGCCTTGTTTTGTCCACTGCTAATTACAGTTGTGAATGCTTCTGTTTTTGTTAATTTGTTATGTTATTTCTATGTGCTTCGCGGTTACAGTACTTTTGATCAATTTTGTTATGTAACTTAAGTTCCTTTTAATTTCCTCAAATTTGGCAAGGGGCTCTTGTATATGCAACTTAAATTGGTTTTTGCCTTTTTTTATTACATGTAGCTATGTAATTATTATCTTTCTGTAGCAATTTTCTTGGGGGCTTTTCTTTTGATTCTATTGGATCTTATCATTGTTGGATGTTCCTGGTAAAGATTAAAGTGCGTAGAAAGGATGAAAAGGAGAGTTTCGAAAACATACCTCTCAGAATATTATAATGAAGCTTACTTAGATGGTATTCAAAACATGGGTTGCAATGATTATAAGCAGTTTGGTGCGTGTTGATGCAATGATGAGTACACAAGACTCCTTAGAATTGGAAAATAATGTGTATAAAAAGATATACTTTTAGGAATGAACTTTTAGGGGATCTAGCTGTAGTAGCAAAAACATAAATGTTATAGTTGTAGAGAGAACAAGTAAGAGAGATGGGGCATTGAATCTGATTATTTGGTGGTTTGTTAGCATATGTAAAGCCTGAGAAGGAAGTTTCTGGGAGCGAGGACCTCTGTTAATGTTGTAATAGATGGTGGGTTGTTAACTTGGTGGTTTCTTAGCATATGTAAAGTCTGAGAAGGAAGTTTTTGGGAGCAGTAGTGTTGATTTGGAGTGCCATTGGCATTGGCTTTATCTCAGATTTTTGTAGGCTTTGGAGTGTGTTATGCACTCTCAAAGTCAGTCTTAAATCTTGTATTTGATACTCAAGCATTTCTTATGCTTGGGTAAATTTTTTTATCTATATTTATATAAATTCATTTATATTTCTGCTTCAACAGAAAGTAGATGGTTGGTTGTTTTGCTGGTTCAATATTTTCTGTTACTGGTTCTGTTGCATAACTTCATTCTGGCCACATCTAATTGTAAGTAATTTTGATATGATTCATTTTGCATAGATATTTCTTAGTTACAACGCTAATAATTATAAATTAAGGAAATAAATCAATTCTTGATTTGTCTTTAATCTGGCTATTCTAATAAATACAATTAAGGAGAATAAATGAATTCTCAATTTGTTTCTAATTTTGTTTAATACATTCTAGAAAAGATGATAAATATAATTATACTGGAATATTATTTCCTAATTGGCATCCCTTCAATTGATTTGGCTTGTCAATGAACATTGGTATGCTAACAAGGAATTGATGATGTGAGCGCTGAACAAATTTGGTAAGATTATTGAAATTAAGTAACAAATTTGGTAAGATTATTGAAATTAAGGAACAAATTTGATAAGAATATCTTCAACTTGAAATTAATTGCACCATTACTGGTGCAATTTGAACATCTTAGGCGTCACAATTGAATGACAATTAATTTCTATCAGCGTCACAATTGAAATTTTGATATGTTTGGTATGTTTATGAAAAATAAAAATTTGCAACTATTTGTATGACACTTGTACTATTAGCAAAAAGTGAAAAAGTGATGTTGGTTCAGTTTGAGGAGATTAAGATTCAGCCAAACAATTGTGAAACTAGATTATTTATGAACAAGCAGCAGACATGATACAATACTCAGGTTTAGTAGAAGGTTTAAAAAATTATTTTGTTTCTTACATTTTCATTAGATCAATTAAAAATCAAGAAACATGCACTTGTCAGTAACAAAGTATCGAGTATTAGGACACCCTGCCTAAGTGACGACATTGCAAGTACTCAATTTAGAAGTTATAATGGTGGAAAAGAATAGGCAACAGTGAGAAAGTGACGTCATTGCAAGTACTCAATTTAGAAGTTATAATGGTGGAAAAGAATAGGCAACAGTGAGAGGTTCCTTTCAAATAGAAAATTATACAACGGACTGCTGCCAAGTGAAGATGATAAGAAGAATGCATGAATTGACTTGTTGAACACGATAAGA
Source organism: Vicia villosa (assembly GCF_029867415.1). Lineage (NCBI taxonomy): Eukaryota > Viridiplantae > Streptophyta > Magnoliopsida > Fabales > Fabaceae > Vicia > Vicia villosa. The sequence continues at coordinate 127,822,926 of NC_081180.1, read as the reverse complement.
TATGTCATGGTGAGTATTAATGTAGTTAAGGCTCTTCACGAGTTTCCGATACATTTAGTGATTAGGCAAAATAACATATCATCATCATGATATTTAACATTGACCTTAAGAGAAGTATCTATACAATTAGTCCGGTTAGAGACCAACCATAAAAATCAAATGTGACATACTTGTGTTGATGGAGAAACATGTCTACTTGTGTTGATGGAGAAACATGTCCTTGGACGTTGAATAAACCTAAAGGCCAAGAAATAATGCAGGTTTTCAAGATATTTCATAAGAAACAAAGTGTGTATAAAGTAATTTGCATGGTGGAAACAAAGTGTGTATAAAGTGATTATGCTTATCGATCGGTATATACACATGACAACTTAATCGGTACACAATATGACAAAGATCGAACTAAAAAGTTAACCAAAAGAGAAACAATCAATCAAAGTATTTAATTGATATCAAATTTACATAAGACATGTATTTGTACAAGTTCAATACATATAGATTCTAACACCATAGTTTTCACCATTAATCAACTACAAGACAAATCAAAAATGTCGATTTTAACAAAACTTACTCGTAACCAATAAATTGCTACCAAGGAAAAAACAAACATAATGACATACAATTATTGCAAAACGGTAAACCTAACCTTTCATGAAATTTATACGAAATTAAAATAGAGAGATAAAAGTGTAAATTAGATTCATAGTGGTTCAACTATCGTCGTCGTTAAGCTTAATTCACTCTCCAATGATTTCCATTGAAAAATTGGTCTTCCACTATAGTTTATGACAAATTACACGATGTTTAGTATAATCACAATGTCCAAATTTATGCTGAAACTAAAAAAAAATCTTTTATCTAGATCTCTTGACTTGTACATAGTATCCAAATGAATTCTAGTGAAAATTTTACTCGAAATCATCTTGAATTTGCAGACCCTAACAATCCTGCTCCAAAATTTTCATTCTGCAACAATCTTTCATCGATCCCATCGGTATCTTGGGCGTTGGTATGTTTCAAAATTTAAAAGAACTCTCACCTTGTCTGTAGGCTTCCATGCAAAACTACCCAAGTGAATATGAAGAGAAGTCCTTCTTTTTCATTGGACTTATCAAAACCAGCCACAACACCACACACCTTGCAAATATCTAAAATCTCAAGAATTTTTTTAAATAAATATTAAACACAATAACAAAATCTCCTTAACAATCACAAATTTCCAAATATGATATTTAGATCCAAACTAAAATGGAAGTAGAATGAGGTAGAAGATTAAAGAAATTGTTTGCAAGCACTTAAGAAAGATTCAAAATCCTTTTTGAAAATGACAGAACACATGAGTTGTGAGTTTTCAAATAAATAGTGGAAGAATCTGTGTTCCAACATTATGATAGGTTTTGAGAGAAAATGTTTTTATATGTGTTGGAGATCTATCACAAAAAATAGGTTAAAATTATGCATGATTCAAATTTTGTGTAAGAGGTATAATTGGAATCAAAAAATCAAGTGATTAAAATCAAGAAGCAAAAATATATAAGAACTCATTTGAGTGATTTGAGTCACAATCTGTGAATGGAATCACATGATTCCATTCATGAAAATTGGTGATTCGAATCAAAGTTCCAAAAGCAAATAAAGAAAAATTTCAGTTCAGTGTGATTCGAATAAAGTATTCTTGTGATTCAAATCAAAGTGGTGTGATTCGAATCATGAAGTTCGTGATTCAATCATGAAAACATGAAAAGAACCCACGAGTTCCCTAAAAGTCTAATTCGAGTCAAATGAACATTGTGATTCGAATCACACTGTCAGAATCACAATTTTGCAACTTCAAAGGGATTTTTAATATTCTAACATAGTCGTGACTTGAACCATTCTTAACCATAATTTTTGGAAAAAAAACTCATTAGATTGACTTGAGGTATACTGCTTAAACTCAAACTATTCACTTTGATTTATGCATGCTAAAAGCGGATTTAAAAATCAACTCAATAATATGTAATCGATGAAGAGACTCAATGACTAAATAAACAAAACCTAAATCTTGATAGACAAGCAATCAAAATATTTAATCCTTAAGATAGAGACATGCAACTTAAACTCTAAATACCCTTATTAAATCTCAAAAACTACTAACAGAAAGTCCTAATTCACATAGAACTAAGCCATAGTTAACAACTCTCCACCTTGGCCTAACTTTCACTCACACAACATGCAAATTGAATTTTGGTCCAGGAAGTGCCTTTGGCAATACATCAGTTGGATTGTCACTGATGCATATCTTCTTCAAGCTTACCTTTCTTTATGCAATGACTTCCCTCACAAAATGCAGCTTGAATGTCTATATGATTTGCTCTTTCATTGTATGTTTGATTTCTTGCCAAGTGAATGCCACTTTCACTGTCATAAAACATCATGGTAACCACCTATTTTTCTTCCAAACTTTTAACCATTCCCTTCTCCTTATGGTCTCATTCATTTCTTATGTAACATTAATATATTTGGCCTTAATTTTGGACAAGGAAATTACATGTTTAAGGTTTCATTTCCAGCTCACTGTGTTTCCACAAACCTTGAACACATATCATATCAAGGACCTTGCGTCCGAGTCGACATAACCAGTCACCTCAAATTTGCTATTTTCATGTTTGACATACCTCAAACCCACTGACGAAGTCCCTCTCAAATATCTAAATATCCATTTCAATGCTTCCCAGTGATATCTACTAGAATTTTCCATGTACTTACTAGCCAAACTCACTGCATAGGCCAAGTCTGATCTAATACAAATCATCGTATACATCAGGCTGCCAACTGCATTTGTTTCCTGTGACAAACAGAATGTCTCTGCATTCACATCATGATATAATAGAACAATAGATTTGCCAATGCATAATTCTTAGAAGGAAGTGAATTTAAAACCATTATAGGATTTGAAAGAATATATGCTCCACCACCAACTAGAACTCACCCAACATCATTCCTAAGAAAAAAAAAGTAATTTTAATATTCTACCAGTTTCTCTCAAGTTTAGAACTCACCAATCTGTCAGTTTGAAAAGTATATAAACACTTATAAAAAAACAATAATAACAAAAACATTCTTCCCCAAGAGGTGAAGCATCTACATGCATAAATGAAATGATAAGATAATATTGAAACATAAATTCAAAATAGTAATAATGTATGACAGTATGAGTATAAAAACATCTTACCTAGTATCAGTCTTATGATAGGCCTCTCGAAATCATTTCAGTAAGAAGTTTCTTTGCCATATCATTTTCATTTTTCTTGAACAAAGAAAAAATCATTATTTCATAAGTTATAGCATTCGGAATGCAACCATTATCTTTCATTTTTGACATCATGGCCAGTGCTTCATCAAACAAGCCATTGATACAAAATCCCTTGATCATAGCATTATATGTATAAACATCTGTTGGTGATTTTAGTATCATCAATGCATTTTGGTAGTAATGTGATTTACTATAGGCCAATGCAATTATGCGTTAAGTTTGAAACGAGTTAGGGTAGTGCGGAGTGCACGCTCGTTGAGCCAAACGCGTAATTGAATATGAATAATAGAAACGGGCATAACGTTTCATTTGAATAGTTGCACCCGTTCCCAACGGACATAACGATTCGTTTGAATAGTTGCACCCGTTCCAACAGACATAACTGTTTTCCGAAAAGGTGTGTCTGTTTGTTTCTATTATTGGTCTCCTATATAAGGAGTCTTTTGGTCTCGATTTGAGATACGAAATTAGATACTTCCTCTCTACATTCTGATCTGTTCTCCATTGTCAGAAACAGATTGTTCTTCAAGAATTATCCCCGCAAAGATTTCGTGAACCCAGACAAGAATAGGGTCGAAATACTTTGTTCGGAAAGTGAACGAACACGATTCTTGAAGATATCCAGGATTATCATACCATATATCTAACAAACGAACAAAGTAGTCTTTCTGATAATCATGGCTGGAGGAGGAAGCACCGTCAAGGAGATGACTAAAAGTTTCGGAAAATTGGATAAGTTTCAAGGACAACTTACATATGGTGAACACACGGAAAATTTACATCATAAACCGGGTACATTTTATTGTTTCGTAGAAATTAGAGTATTGTGAAAATAACACCAAGATTTTAAATAAAAATAAATAAATATTTATATTAAAACATGGTTACCCATAGTATGATTTTCCCATTAATATCCAAAATATTGTGTATTAAAATAAATTGATCCTAAAAGTTTGAAAAATGATACAGTAACTAAAATTTGTATAACTAAGCACATTATGTGTAATAACAAGTAGTTTATTCACATAATTAAGTGGTTATTTTTACGTAATTAAGTTTTGGCTTTAATGGAGTTATATACACACATCATCTGTATATACAAGAAGTGCACAGTTACGTAAATATATTGCACTGTATTAGAATTGTGTTATACATATATATTCTAATTGCTTCTCATATTGATCCATCATGTTGATTTATATGATACCGGTGCATTTAGTTTGAAATTAGAGCCGCATCGATTCATATAGTACCGATTCATTTTGTTTGAAATCAGAGCCATCTTCATATATTACAAAGTTAAGAAGTTTAAACAGATCTATTTAATTTTCATGTTACGTATATAATTGAAAAACCTTAATATATTGTGTTATGTTCATATATTTCAAAGTTTGTGTAACAGTGGTAGACTTACTGCTTCAATAATGCATAATTATTAATTTATTTATTCTTTAAATATATTTCATTATTTTAAAATGATTATATTATAAATTTATCATTCATTAAAGTGTGAGGGTGTGTGACTTATTATAAGAACTGACCCTAAAAGGAATAAGTTGGATCCTTGAGGGATCAATTATATTTTTGTAGGCTATACACCTAACATTAAATGGATTGTGACTTATATAAATTTATGAATTTGGAGTTGAATATAACTATTGAATTTCGAGATGTGGAATTTGAGAATCTTATCGCGGAGGATAAGGAATTCAAGATTCCCACAAATGAAAAACTCGTGAGGAAGATTCTCTACGGATTTATTGAAAAATAAATCGAAAGTTCGTCAATGATTGTTGAAAAACAAATCGAACTTAGAATAAGAAAGTCTAAAAGGCTAAGGATTTAGGACCAAACAAAATCGATTGTTGACATATTTCTTTTATCTAGTAGAAGAAAATAGTGAAAATTTTGTTTGTAAGATTCCTATTATTCTTCAAGTGGAAAATGATCCTAAGATGGAGATGTAATTTCAAGGGACTCTTGGAATAATGTTATCCAAGATGAAATGAATTGAATTATGTCAAAACAGGATTCCTAAATGAAAATCTCGATGAGGAATTTTACATGGAACAACCGAAAGGTTATTTGCCTCGTGGCAATGAACAAAAGGTGTGCAAGTTTGTCAAATCCTTGTAAGGATTAAAATATGTACCAAAATAATGACATACAAAGTTTGACTTTGTCATTGCAAAGTTCACCAATTAAAGGGAGACACACAAGTTAGGGGGAGAGTTTTCAATCTTATCAAAACAAGGATTCAAAGAATTTGTCATCATCAAAAAGGGGGAGATTGTGAAGAATATCTTATATCTAGTTTTGATGAAGACAAAGGTTATCAAAGAAGAAAATGATCAAACTTATCATACATGTCAATGATGAAGTTGACCAGGAAGGTTCGACATAGAAATTCAAGTGAAAATTTGCGAGAATTGAACATAACCAAGGTACTCGTTGCAATTTATATTTTACTATTTTAAATTGCTCATAATTTCATCTCTCACTTCATTTGAAAACCTGCTTGCATCATCATGCATGATTATCTAGAAATATTTCTTCATCTAATTCTTGTGACAAGTGTTGGTACACAAAGTTGTGTGAGAACATTGTGATTTTCTTGTCTCCATGTTAATTATATGTTGATCATTATCAATGAGATGAATGGAACTTTATAAACAAAAGGGTTTCTAGATTCGACATTCAAGATGAAAAGATCTTGAAATGATAAACACCATTTTCGATCAAATCAAAGTGAAATAGTGGGGGTTAAAAACATGTATAACTAGTTCCACAATGGAATATGAGTTTGTAGCATTAGCTGCTGCTGGTAAAGAAGCAGAATGGCTAAGGAACTTGGTATATAAGATTCCGATATGGCCTAAACCGATATCACCAATTTATATCCGTTGTGATAGTAGTGCCACACTGGCTAAAGCATATAGCCAAATATACAATGGAAAGTCTAGACATTTGGGTATTAGACATAGTATGATTAGGGAATTAATCAAGAATGAGGTGATATCTATTGAGTTTGTTCGGTCGCAACAAAACTTAGCTGACCACTTGACGAAGGGGTTAGCAAGAGACTTAGTGAAGAAGTCGGTAATTGGGATGGGATTAAAGTCCATTTAAATCTATTAGTTATGGTATACCCAATTCCCTTCTAATACAACGTTAGAAGCAGAATTCAATGTGGAAAGATCATAGTTAAAGATTGGAGCAATTGTATTTATCTTCCCAAGGTATATGCTCAGACCTGCAAGTGATGGCTAGGTTGAAGTATATCTTCTTAATGGTTCTTTTGAAAAATTGCAAATGCAGGTGCAAGATTAAAAGGATCACCTATGTAAGCATGAAGTTTTGCCGCTTCAAGAAGCTTGGACTTGGCTTCCTATATGTTTATTAATGGATAAGGACACATGGCTTGTAAAGTGTCAAGTATGAATAGTAGAGTATTGTAAGAAACATATGTGTACTATATCTTTAGATATTCAAATGGATTGACGGGTTCAATCATTATGACACCCCGATTTTCGAATATTTGGAATGTGTATTTGTACTAAGATGAAAATTCAATCGTAAGACATTTTCTTCTATGCATTTGTTTGATCGTTATACCTGTAAAAGTAAATCAAGGATTATACTAAAATGGGGGGAGTTTGTTGGTGATTTTAGTATCATCAATGCATTTTGGTAGTAATGTGATTTACTATAGGCCAATGCAATTATGCGTTAAGTTTGAAACGAGTTAGGGTAGTGCGGAGTGCACGCTCGTTGAGCCAAACGCGTAATTGAATATGAATAATAGAAACGGGCATAACGTTTCATTTGAATAGTTGCACCCGTTCCCAACGGACATAACGATTCGTTTGAATAGTTGCACCCGTTCCAACAGACATAACTGTTTTCCGAAAAGGTGTGTCTGTTTGTTTCTATTATTGGTCTCCTATATAAGGAGTCTTTTGGTCTCGATTTGAGATACGAAATTAGATACTTCCTCTCTACATTCTGATCTGTTCTCCATTGTCAGAAACAGATTGTTCTTCAAGAATTATCCCCGCAAAGATTTCGTGAACCCAGACAAGAATAGGGTCGAAATACTTTGTTCGGAAAGTGAACGAACACGATTCTTGAAGATATCCAGGATTATCATACCATATATCTAACAACATCTAGATGGTAGCCTTTGACCAAAAGATCATCAATGTCTTCCACTTTTGCACAATTCATTGATAAGAATATTGTATGTGTGCACATTTGGTTGAATACCTTGGTCTTTAAATTTCGTTAACAATTCAACTACCGTGTCAAGTTGATGGTTTTTGCATAAACTATCCACTATAGAATTGCAAGTAAATGTATCCGGTGGTTGACCTCTATCATGCATCTTACCGACAAGTTTTAAAGCGTGTGATATTCTCCTAGATTTGCACAAACCATCTATAAGGGTATTGTAAGTTACTGTGTTAGGAAAAATTTGTTTGCAGTGCATTTCTTCCAAGAGCTTCATAGCTTCATCAACCATTTTAACCTTACAAAGGCCATTAATAATGATGTTGTAGCTCCGAACATCAGCTACTACTCCTTGTCGAGACATAATGTTTAGAATATCCATGGCTTTGTTCACTTTATTTACAAGACAATATCCGTCCATTAAAGTGTTATAAGTAACAACATTAAGTGCAACACCTTTTCTCATCATCAAAGCCAACACTATTTTAGCTTCTTCCACTTTACCTTCTTTACAAAAGGCATTAACCAATGTATTAAAGGTATGCACATTTGGGATGATGTTTTCCAATTTCATTCTATCTAACAAACGAATTGCTTCCTTCAATTGACCAACAATACAAAAACCATAGACTAAAGTATTGTAAGTGACAACATTAGGAGAAATTCTTTTGGCAATCATTTCAGAGTATAAATAAAATGCATCAATAACATTTTATGAAATTATTTCATCATCTAAGCCAACACTATTTTAACTTCTTCCACTCTACCTTCTTTACAAAAAATATCAATCAATGTACTAAAAGTATACACATTAGGGATGATGTTTTCCAATTTCATTTTATTTAACAAATGAATTGCTTCTTTCAATCGACCAACAATACAAAAACCATAGATTAAAGAATTGTAAGTGAAAACATCAGGAGAAATTCTTTTGGCAACCATTTCAGAGTATAAATCAAATGCATCAATAAGATTTTTATCTTTACATAAACTATCAATAATTGTAGAGTACATCTGGAAATCAAATGAATCAGTGTATCCCGTGAGATTTGATGGCTTTAAACAAGAAACCAAATAAAAATCTGGAAAAAGGGAAGGATGGTGACAACGATGAAAACCGCAACGGGAAGGGCTGGTGGACGCACCTGCAAAAGCAGTAGCATGTAAGGGCGAGTTGGAAGGCGGCTGGAGGTGAGATTTTGGGGATTCGCCGATATGAAAAAGGCAATTTCGATGGTATAGTTATCTCTCCTGAAGGACGCCAGGAGCGATAGTGCTAGTGGCGGCAGTACCGATTATGGCCGGAGAGCGGAGGTATGGTTGTGACCAGAATGAATCATCCAAAAGACCGCAGGTCAACCAGGTAAAGCACAGCGAACATTTAACTCTCAACAAACTCAGGATATTATATTGAAGTATAAAAAAGTGATGGATGTTTGAATAAACTGTGTGTTTAACAAACACTACAAATATTAATGTTATATATAGAAAAATTACAGTTAATTACATGCTAGCGATGTGGGACTATTTTATATACAAATACTCTTAACATACATAAATGGGTAGAATACAACCATGGCCACACACCAAAGACTATATTTTGTGGCAACATAAGATATGTGAAATTCGCAATGCACCCAAGAGAGACAACGATCCTTTTGGTTATGTTTGGGAGTTTGGAGGGGAAGGGAGGAGAAGGCTTTCAAAAAAGAAATTTTAAAAAAATATAGGAAAATATTTGACATATTTTGAAAAAATGATTTTGTTTAGAATGATAAAAGAGTCATTATCATTACTAAATTTTTAATTTTCAGAATACTATAACAACCTAAAAGATATTTGGAAAATTTATGTAAACCCTTCAAAACCCTCCAAAACCCTCATTCAATACAATTTTTGAGTTCCCCCATTTTATGGGGTTTTAGGTGTTATGAATAAACTCAAACCCTCCAAAATCTTCCTACCCAAAATCTTTTTATCCTTTCCACCTAATTCTTCTTATTTTTCAAAGCCCTCCCCTCCCTTTCCCTCCAAACTCCCAAACATAGCCTTTGGGTCAAGAATCTACTTCGTTCGTCTTATTTTGGAATTTTTGGGGTCTTCACTCCTTGCTTCTTTCTACTCTTTTCAAGTCGAACTTGTGTCAATAATTGTTGTTGAAATGCTAGGCATCTTAGTTTAGACCCAAGCATCCAATCCAACCCCATTTTTATTGAAATTGTGATAACATAATGTAATATTAATTCTAAATTTACTATAAATTTGTTGGTCTCCATTTCTATCTCTCTACAACTACTAACAACATATTGCGTTGAAAAATTGCATTTAAAACTTGTTTCTAAATGAATTTACTATAAATTCATTCAAGATAAAGAGGCTGAAAAAGCCAATACATAAGAGTCCAATTCAGGATTTTAGATTTTTATTTTCTTAAATTTTATAGAGAATAGAACACAAAAGATGGGTACTAAAAACATCACCACAAGACAGAATAGCATGAAGCCAGTCAATTAAACCCATGTTAACATTAACACGATAGCACATGGGAGAAGAGGAAACGGCTTGTCTCACAAAAACGCAATCCATGATGAGATGGTAGGCAGTCTTGGTCTAAGAATTATAAAGAGAACAGACAGAATCAAGACAAATACCTTTTTTTAGGAGATTATCTTTGGTGGGAAGGAAGTTTTTTACGACTCTCAACAAGAAACACCCGCGTAACTTATTCAAACACCTCATTGAAATTCCCAAAACATTTTTAAAATTTGAATTTTAAAATTCTGAGCTCTTTTTAAAAATAATTAAATCATAAGTAAATATGTATCAAAATTTTGCAATTCGGATTAACAACAAAAGGAAATTAAAATTTAGACGATCCTTAACATAGACACCAAACTTAATCTCATAATTACGTAAAATCAAAGTTTAAAAAATTGTTTAGATTTTGAAATTCAAATATTTAACAAAAAAAAATTTCTTTCAATTTGTAAGAATTTTAACCTTAAAAACAATCCATTTGTATATATTCAAAACCTCCTTAAATGTCTCATTAATATAATATGGTTTAAAATTTAATTAAAATATTTGTAAATTGAATTAGATGGGTTGGTTCAACTAGTTAGATTGTGAATCGGTCCTCTATCCGGTCTAACTAATCCTAATCTTGAGAATCCGCCCAAATGATTTTGAAAACTATTTGCACCTAGAACCCCACCAAACCGGTCATTAAATCGAGAAACCGCTTGGAATCGAAAGAATTAATTTGCCATCCCCAAACTTATTTTTTGGCACCCCTTATTTTGTATGATTTTACCACTATACCCTTGTCTAAATTTACCAAATTTTAAAAATAATTAGTTTTTATTGGAAATTTTGGAAAAAAAAACTAAAAATTTCAAAAAAATTATTAATTTTTATCAGAAATTTTCAAAATTATACCGGAAATTTTTTTTAAAAAAAAACAGAAGTTTCCATAAGTTTTTTCTGGAAATTTCAAAAATTCCAGTAAAAACTCATGAAAATTTTGCCAGCAATTTTAAAATTTGTGTGTTTTTACCGGAAATTTTCGAAATGCATGTTTTCAGAAATTTTGAATGGACTACAAAAATTTCATTCGACCATTTTGTTCTTTTTTATTAGGAACATTTTTGACATTGTGAAAATATTGAGGGGTGATTGAGGTGGCAGGATGGACAATATTGGTAATCTTTTTGAGAATTTCTCAATGCACCTCATGATTCTCTTACACACTGCGTGAAATTCCAAATATGTCCCCTGCTTCCGTAGATGCACATCCGAAAGCACATTTTTTTTTAAAAATTGTCACCTTTCATAGGTACATCTACGGAAGTATAATAAACTAGTACAAATGGGGATAAAATACACATAACATAAGGGTGCTCCGAAGAAAGTGAAGCCTATGCCGAATGACAACTCGACTACACGGTCTTCTTCATATTGTGAGCATGTCGACAAACTCTTTCACCGAATACCTATTTCAACTAAAGTTCCGACTCTGACGCCTATTGCTCTGAAATTTCATCAATCGGAGAGGTACATGTTGCTCCAAAAATTTCATTCATTCACGAGATGCCGATTTTTATGCACAAATACATCGAGCGGATCGTCAATGTGGCGGGGGATGGTAATTGCGAATTTCGGGCCGTATCGGCTTTGCTTGGTAAGGGAGAGGATGCCCATAAGCTTGTTCGTCAAGAACTTATCGAAGAGTTGATGAACCATAAAGACTCGTACATTTGGAGAGGAAGCTAAATTTGAATCGCTTAACGAACCTCTTGTTCTTTGGTTGGGGCTTACGCACCAGTTTCAAAATGGATGAGATTCCCGAAAATGAGACATCTTATTGCATGCGCATATGACATGGTATGCATTGACTTGACGCGTTATGGTTTTTCGGAAACCTTTTTTCCGCTCCGCACCTCCTACAAATCCAAATGATTGTATTATGTGTGTTGGATGACTCGCAAAATCGAAATATTTTATGCAAGTTTACTTGAAACTGGGATGCCCCATACCACCAACGTCACCGGAATGGGCGCTTCATCATACCGAGAATGTCGAGACGTGGTCGAATCTTTTTGTGGATAGGATGCACAAATTCGAAAGATTGAACAATATCGAAAAAGAATCGAATGCGAAAAAGTCAAAATTGGAACCACCAATAGATTTAGCCGGCGACGGTTTTTTGATGTATTTTCTAGTTTCAAAGTGTAATATATGCACTCTTTAACATTGCGATATAATTATTTTTTGTCAAGTATTAGTTTATGTGTTTATGTGTTTTTCCTTCTACTTCTATTGCTACTGCATTCTGTTATGTTAAAAAAACTAACAACGAAATTTTCGTAGATGTATCTATGGAAGGGTCTAATTATGAAATTTATGAGTTTTTTTCGTATGTACATCTACGGAAGCAAAAAATATGTGATCCTTCTGTGGATATACCTAAGAACATTCTCTGACAGAGATTCTGTGGTCCATATTCACCAAGGGCTTCTATAAAGTTTGAGTTTCTAGGGTTGTATAACACATAAACACAAAAATGGCATCCCCTGGGTCATGCTCATGGCAGCGAACATCATCCAAGTGTCCCTCTATTGAACCGATTATTTTCAAAAGGGATGAGCATGTTATTTTCTCTCCTCTCAAACCCCCGATGCCGATGAAATTTTGGCACATCCATTTCTTGGACCAACTTAAAAGGGGTCTGATGTCTTGGTTAGAGGGGAGTACAAAACTGACGAAGTCATAAGAAGGATTCAGAGGCTTAGAACAAAGACCTCGTTTGAGATTAGAGAAACAGAATGTTGATGGGATGAGGTGGAAAACGACACCGATGCCATTCAAATGATGCATGGATCAGATGATATCATTTTGACTGTTGTAATTTTTTAGATTTCTTAGGGTCTGTTTGGTTCAAATGAAGGGGAGGAGGTGGGAGGAATTTTAATAGAGAGAAGGGGAGGGGAGGGGATGTGAGGGATTTTTTTAATCAGATAAGTGTTTGGTTCAAAAGAAGAGAGGGGGGATTTTAATTAAAAATATGTTTGGTTCAAGAGGGGAGGGATTTTATTAATAAATTACATTTTTATCCTTATGATCTTATATAAGTGATTTGATATTCAAATATGAAAAATTCATATTTTTTTTTAATAATTTTTTTTAATATTGAGGGACTAAAACGTTATAATTTATCATAACATTAATAAATTGAGTACACTTGATTTAGATTATAACTCTCCGACACAAATAAAACTATAGGCTAATAACAATTTTTAAATCGTGATGAATGATCTTAATACGTAAAATTAATAATTATTATTATTAAAATTAATAATTTAAAAATTTTAGTAAATTGAATATAAAAATTAAAATAAAGTGAATGATTTAAAATTTGATATAAAAGAAAATATAATAGAATAAATAATATTAGAAGAAAAAATATACATAAATAAACATTAAAAAAAATTATAAAAATAATACAATGATTATGATTTATATTTAGTAAAAAAAAATTGAAATTTTTTTTAAGGTAGATAATAGTTATAATAAGTTGATGGAAACAATCGAGAAAAGTTATATAGAAGAGAAGTAGTAACATGAAGAAAAAAAATTTGAAATATTAAAATTAAATTGAGGATATTTTAGTAACTATACTAATTTTTTACATATTAAAATTGAAATTCCTTCCCCTCTCCTCTAAATCCCTCCAATTTGGAGAGACGCAAAAGTGTGGTTTGGAGGGATTTTGCTCCCCTCCCCTCCCTTCCCCTTCTAAAATTTGAACCAAACATATTTGGTTAGAAATTTCCCCTCCCCTCTATCTACCCCGAACCAAACACACCCTTAATTTTCTGTTGGAAATTTCGATGTAATGCCGATTTTAACCAATGAATGTTTCTTTTATCGTTACAAATGTTGTTGTTCTGGTTTTCTGGGTTGATTCTGTGGATGCATCTACAGAAGTGTTCTGTATGTGCATCTCGGAACGTTTTCATGCAAATGTAAAAAAAATGTTCTTCCAGAGATGTATCTACGGAAGGTGGAGGACATTTTGCAAATTCGATGGTGCGTGAGAGATGTATGGGGTGAGGTTAGAAGTTCTCATCTTTTTAACACATTATCATGTATAAAATTGTATTTTAACTATTTATTAATGTTATATATAAATTTTATGTGTTATATTAAAATTAAAATGTATATTTTAATAACAACCAGTTGAATTTCGGTGCAACACAGTAGCTGCTTCTACATCCATACTTATTTAATTTGTATTAGAAAAGACTTGTTTAGATCCAACTCAAAAAAGAGAGAAAACAGGGAAAGAACAACTAAGAGAGATGATGAGTATTGCACCTGAAACTATTATTTCAGTTGTTTATAGTATAATAAAACATTGAATCACTTTTATACACTAGTTAACCAGCTTGCATCAGTCAGCTTAAAAGTCAGTTTATGGGATCATATTAACCACTCAAAAAGCCAATACATCTGTCAACAAGTTACTAATCCTCCTCGAGACTGATCGAGTCTTTGAACTTTCCATACAAAATTTTCTTCAGTTTCTATCGACATCTGAGCAACCACGTATTGTTTCTCTTCCTCAGCATTCATATCATAATATAATAAAAACAATAGATTTGCCATTGCATAATTCTTAGAAGAAAGTGAAATTAAAACCAATACAGGACTTGAAACAACAGATGCTTCATCAACAACTAAATATTATCATAAAATAACACAAACTAATATAGAGTAGGCAACGTTCTACAAAATGATTGATAGGAAAAATAATTCCCATTTCTCAACTTAAAGAAAATAAAACAGACTCAAAAATCAATTGCACAAATTCGTGGGTAAAAATCTTAAACCTGAATCCTTTCTTGTATGCATTGTCTTTGACATAAAGAGTCAAGAAATCAACAAATTCCAATCAACTAAGAACAAGACAATGGTCAATGATATGGTAATTCATAGAGAAACTATTCATTACCAAACAACTAAGAACATATAGCATCTACAAAGTGTCTTACCATTCCAGTTGATACTTGATGGCAGAGATTTTGATGGAAAAGAATTCAAAGGAACATTGAATTAATTGAAGTATTGTCATTGCAATATAGAAATGACATTATAAAGATATTAAAACTCATCTTGTTTCTTTCAAACTCTATTGAAATGGAATTTTATCACATATAGTACTGTCAGGATATTTGATATTGTTGAAAGTACTGGCTAGAGGTGTAATACAATTTGTACAAACCCAACCCAACAACACTCATAAGACACCACTAAATTTAATATTCTACTGATTTCCTTCAAGTTAGAACTCACCAATCTATCAGGTAGTGAAGTATAAAAACACTTACCAAAAGATACACTAATACAAAAACATTCTTCCCCAAGAGGTGAAGCATCTGCTTACATAAATGAAATGATGAGATAATGCTGAAACATAAATTCAAAATAGTAATAATGTATAAGTAGAAAAACATCTTACCTAGTATCAGTCTTACAACAGACCTCTCCCAATCATTTCAAGAAGAAGTTTCTTTGCCATATCATTTTCATCTTTTCCCAACAAAGAATAAATCAACATTTCATAAGTTAGAGCATCCGGAATGCAACCATTATCTTTCATTTTTGACATCATGGCCAGTGCTTCATCAAACAAGCCCTTGATACAAAATCCCCTTATCATAGCATTATATGTATAGACATCTAGATGGTAGCCTTTAACCAAAAGATCTTCAAAAATGTTTTGTGCATCCTTTAGTCTTCCACTTTTGCACAATTCATTGATAAGAATACTGTATGTGTACAAATTTGGTTGAATACCCTGGTCTTTAAATTTCGTCACCAATTCAATTGCCTTGTCAACCTGATGGTTTTTGCATAAACCATCCAATATAGAATTGTAAGTAACTATATCAGGCGGTTGACCTCTATCATGCATCTTATCGACAAGTTTCAAAGCATGTGATATTCTCCCAGATTTGCACAAACCATCTATAAGGGTATTGTAAGTTACCGTATTAGGAAAAATTTGTTTGCAATGCATTTCTTCAAAGATCTTTATAGCTTCATCAACCATTTTAACCTTACAAAGTCCATTAATAATGATGCTGTAGCTCCGAACATTAGCAACCACTCCTTTTCGAGACATAATGTTTAGAATATCCATGGCTTTGTTCATTTTATTTACAAGACAATATCCGTCCATTAAAGTGTTATAACTAACAACATCAAGTGCAACGCCTTTTTTCATCATCAAAGCCAAAAGTATTTTAGCTTCTTCCACTTTACCTTCTTTACAAAAAGCATCAATCAATGTACTAAAGATGTACACATCTGGGATAATGTTTTCCAATTTCATTCTATTTAACAAACGAATCGCTTCCTTCAATTGACCAACAATACAAAAATCATAGATTAAAGAATTGTAAGTGAAAACATTGGGAGAAATTCTTTTGGCAATCATTTCAGAGTATAAATCAAATGCATCAATAAGATTTTTATCTTTACATAAACTATCAATAATTGTAGTGTACATGACCACATTAGGTTGAACAAGTTTCCCATCAACTTGTCTCAGCACTTTTAGGGCCGCATTTGTTTTTCCAACTTTGCATAACCCATTGATCAATGTCCCATAACTAAATTGGTCTAAATGAAATCCTTGAGCTACTACCTTATCATGAATGTTCAGTGCTTTATGAACTTGACCTTTGAGACAAAAACCCTTGAGTAATATATTCAAAGTTATAGTATCTAGTTGATAACCCCTCTTGAGAATTTTGGCCAAGACAGAAAAAGCAAAAGTGAGATGACCTAATTGACAGAAAGAATTGATGAGGGTGTTGTGAGTTACAAAATCTGGAGAAAGTCCGCCTGATTCCATTTGTTGACAAAGGGAAACAACAGTGGGGTAATGTTTAGTCTTCATAAGGGAACCTAAAATCTCGCCAAACTGAATCATGGGAGGGGTAGGTTTCATATGAAGCATTCGATTGAACAAGGAAACAGCATCAAATTCATGACTAAACTGTTGTGGAGAATGAGAGTATGGTTTTGAAATTGATGAATGAAAAGGATGAGAATTAGGAATTGAAACAGAAACAGCGTACCTGAACGACCTTAAAAGCGACATTGTTGTCTTGTTGAAAGAATGAAACCAAAATCTTGAATTAATTATTTATGGAATGGAATGAGACAACATCCTTAAAACTATAACAAAGGTCATTTGTATCGGAATGTACACAAAGACTATGCCTTATGAATAGGACTCGGCGGTTAATAAAAAATTAGATGACTAACTAGGGTACTCATTAGTTAATTAAACATAATTATGCTTTCTCTTTAGAATTGGGTTTTCAAAAACATTTCTTTTAGAAATACTATTCACTCAATCAATCAAGATAGATAGAATAAGAAGGAAGAATGACATTTTTAATTTATACAAGTTCACCTTAAATAAGGTTAATTTTATCCACCTGTCAAATTGACTTTGCCTTCAAAAATAATTTTATTCACTAATCTTGAAAGATTACAAACAAACGTCTAGAAGTCTAAAAAGACACCTTAGCCCTCTCAAGTATATAGACTAAACATCTAGTCACTTGAGGAAAACAAATCTCAAAAGATTTACAATACAAGTATTTCCAATAGTGCTTATAGATAAGCAAATGAAACAAATTTAAGAACAAAAGATTACAAACAAATAATGAGCAATGATAACGAGAAATCGTATCGTATTTTTAGGCTCATTGCGCATTTATTTTGTTCGCATTTTGTCATGTTTTATCGCATTTTACTTTGTTTCCTTTTGTTTTGCAGTTACTTTGTTCATCCGTCGCAGATTCAGAAGCAAACCGAAAAAGGAGTGAAAGAAGAGCAAAGGCGCAGAAAAATCAATAGATTTTGCCCATTTTCCTGATATGGCGTTCGCATTCCCCCAGCTTGCCACGTCAATTAAGGAAGAAGGAAATGGCGTCCACCATTGTCATAATGGCGTTCGCCATTGCTTAGCAGAAGACAGCTTTCATTTAAGGAGCAGTTTTGAGCCGCTATTTGCATTTTCCTTTCACTGGCTGACACGAATAGAGGCAGTTACCAGACCATATTTCTCTATATATAGGACCTCCGAGTCAGTTTCCAGAGTATTTGGAGTTGTGCGGAGGTGTTGTCGAATTCACTTCATAGTCTTTAGGCATATAATTACTTATAAAGTGATAATAACTCTCATCGAGGAATTGTCACACATGTTTACTTTTCATTTCTGTTGTACTCTTGGATCAAGAACAAGCCTACCATCATTATAATTCCAGTTTGCATTTCCCTTTATTATTAGGTTTTTAACGTTTTATAATATATGTCTTGATATTGTTTTTTCATCATTGTATACCATGTTTGAGATTGGCGTATGAGGACCGTCGTCATCGATAGGACTCGGTAGAAAACAATAGGTGCGAAATTATGAATATATGCTTGTTTTGGCTTTAGTTTCTAATATGCATGCTTTATTGTTTCGACACGAGAGTGAGGAACAAATCAAAGTTGAGTCTGATAGTGCGAGAGTGTGAAGAATGTACTAGATAGTGGAAACTAAGCATCGATCCTAAAAACATCAAGAGCGCTTTAGGAGTCAATTAGAATTTTATCAGCTTTCAAAATATGTTTTTTAATTAACGGGCGAGCGAGAGCAAAATCCTGTGGTTAGGAAGTGTGGTTCTTGTCCATAGCGCGAGAGTGTGAGACGGAGTCTTTAAGTTGATATTTTCTACAAAATTAAGATTTTACGTAACTAGCACCTGTATTCTACAAGTCCTTTAGGAACTTGGAATCCATACTTCGGACTCTATCTATCATTATTTTCCAAACCTTCAGCAGTTACATTCTTAATTACCATTTTTATCAATAAAATCCTAAGCCTTAGCTATGCACTGCAATATAGATAACATTAGTTTGATTATTAGTCTTTGTGGGTTCGATAATCTTTTAAAACTACATGATAGACTGTATACTTGCAGTTACACATATCGACACACATATATAGTCGGGATCAAGTTTTTGGCGTCGTTGCTGGAGACTAATTTAGTCAATATTGTGATTCAATTGTTGTGCAGTATAGACTAAGGCAACTATTTTTTCCTTTTAACTCACCAATTGTATGCCAAGCACTCGCTCACAAGGCGAAAAGTTAGAGCAGCCAATTGATGAAATCGAGCATTTTGCTAACTTAAGACGCCGAATTAACGAGTATCGTATTAGATACAATCTTCTAGAACCTATTACTCCTATTCTAGTATTAGAATCTATTATTGTCGAAGGACCACGAAATCTTCCTCTCAAGTTCTATGCTACCCCGTCATAGAAAGAACCACATAATAGCATTGTTGCCCCTACTATCAACCGAAACAATTTAGAGTTGAAACCATCGTTGTCAGTCGTACAATACAATTAATTTTTCTAGAAGTCCTATCAGAGGGAGGTTACTGGACCATTCCCGGATACAGAGGGTTGAGATCATCGAATGGATGGTGGATTACATGGATATGAACCCATTTATGGCCGATTACGAGTGTAAAACAACGAATGGGGTGCATGTCTGGTTCTCCACCCTAAAAGAGATTTATGAGCACCACTTGGTGGCAACATCTGTGGCCGAGGATGAGGGGGATGCGGTTTTTGTTGAGTACCACCGTGGTTGTGCTTTGCGGTGTTGGTTCATGTTCTTGGTTGGCACGTCCCTCTTTGTGGACAAAAGTGCAACTTACGTGGAAGTGACATATCTTCGGTACCTTATGGATTTAAGTACAATTCATGAGTGAAACTGGGGGCCGCCATTCTAGTATACCTATACTAGACGCTGAATGAAGCATGCAACTGGAGGACCAAACAGTTGATTGGCTCTTGCACACTCCTCACGGTACATTTATTTTTGATTATATCACATTTAATCTGTAATTTGTTAAGTTGTACTAACATATTTTCATATTTGTGTTTCAGAGCTAGATCATCTCTTACTTCCACCGCATTCATGGCTACGATCTTGATCCGTTGTACACCGACGAAATGCCTAGGGCTGAACGTTAAGTCCTCCAAAAGGGGAATCAGAAAGTGATGTCGTATCGGATATACCTCGATCGTACTGCTCACGATGACATTAACTAGACGCCCTTCCGTGATTACTAGGGGTGTGCATGGTTCATAAAATAAACCAAATTGAACCAATTATATGGTTCAATTTGGTTCTTAAAACCACTTTAATGAAATCGGTTTATTTTTTTAAAATTGGTTTATATTTGGTTTGGTTTGGTTCAAAACCGATTTATACCAAAAACCAGTTTTTGGTTGGACTAGTTTTAAAACCAAATTTTTCTCAAACTTGTTTTGATTAAAATTCAGATTTCAATGCTAACAACTTTTTTCAAATGCCACCGAATCGTTTTAAATCCATTTTTGAAATCAATAACCTCTCAACGTTGGCGGATCTTAAATCTCAATTATGATATTTATGAAATCTGATCAACAATAGTTTAATTTTCGAAAGAATATAAAGTCAATAGAAATAATAAGAAAGGGCAAGGAACATAGTAATAAATAAAAAATGCAGGGTGATTTTGAAAATCTAAATATTTTTACTAGAGATTGTTTTTTTAAATGCATAGAATGAAATAGTAATTAAATTACATAATCAAATATGAATTACTGCAACATGTGTTAATGTGGCATAGATGGTAAATACCAGCATTTTAGTATGTGTAGTACCAGCATGTCAGAAATTGAGAGCCACGATAAAAAAAATTATATTATAAAGAGAGATTTCAACTTGAGAGAGGATTAATGAAGACCACTGGTAAAACTCATGGCAATGCACTAATGTGTAGTTAAATGTTGCTTTGATATTTATATTTTATGACCATGAATAAGAGGCAAGAGCACATTGGTTAATCATTTATATATTGGTTTTAAAAAGTGGGTATTGGTTTTTTTTTTTGTTTTAATCAAATGGATCTAGATCAGTTTTTAAGCTAAATAATATGGATTTTTAAAATAGGTGCACCATATTTTTGAAATTGGTTCTCGTGAACCAGTTTTTTTGCACACCCCTAGTGATTACCATGAGGTTGCCCCCTTCGACCACATCTCGTTATATTCCGGATGGTCGGCATGTGGGACCAACACCATGGTCAGACAGTTTGGGCGCATGTCGATGATACCTAGGTCTCCATTTGCGGCTGCTCCCAACATTATTAGCCGCCGAGATCTCACTGCTATCTTTCAGGATTTGAAGCATCATTTGGTGCCAGAGGAGTATCGGAGTATGCGAATCACCGAGAGCTGGCACTGTGTAGATGGATACGTGACATGGTTTTATCAAGTGTTACATCCTATCATGACACTCGATACTCCATGGCGTCCACCTAGGCCAACGCATGAGGAGCTCTTGGAGAATCAGCAGGTCGAGGATGACCATGCCACTAATCTCCTGCCGATATGCCAGTGAATATAGATGATTGGACATGAGGCATTGGACAAAGGGATCATTCAGGAGGACGGTGTAGAGGCGGTTGTCATAG
Source organism: Vicia villosa (assembly GCF_029867415.1). Lineage (NCBI taxonomy): Eukaryota > Viridiplantae > Streptophyta > Magnoliopsida > Fabales > Fabaceae > Vicia > Vicia villosa. The sequence continues at coordinate 127,801,299 of NC_081180.1, read as the reverse complement.
TGCCGAGGATGGTCAGTTCAGCGGTGTATAGGAGGCAGAGGAGGTCACAGGGGGTTAGGATTAGACATACTCAGTAGTAATAGTAGCCTATGTTTTATGACTTTTTTTTGGTATTTTAATATTTCTACATTTTACACTTATCAGAACAACAATTATTATATTTTGATATTTTATTTTAGTCTAATACTTTTTATTTCCATTACACTTTTCAGATGAAAATATATTAAATTTAGTTAATACAGTTATAACAATGTAATTTTGTAGTTTTCAGAAATGTACTCCCTCCGTTCCTTTATAATTGTCACTTTTGTGGAAAAAAATTGTTTCTTTTTAAGTGTCACATTTCAAAGTTCAAGAAGGTATTTTTATTGTTTTGTCAAAATTACCCCTAATCATTATGATAGAGAGAGAAAAAATCAAATAAAGTATTAAAAAGTTTAGGGTATTATTGGAAAAAGAATAATCATTACTTAAAAAGTAACAATAATCATTTGATATGTGAAAAAACTTTGACAATTATAAAGAAACGGAGGGAGTATATGTGAAGGATATTTTTAGAATTTTTACAAGTCCAGTCTAGAAATATTGGGCCAGGCCCATCATTCTCTCTCTGTCCCCTCTTCTTCATTCTCCTCATCTACGCCATTTCCACACTCGTTGATTCTCATCGAGCTTCCGGTCAATACTACTTCCTTCTCGATTGCAGAACCACCGGAGAGAACGTGAGAATACATTCTCGCTAGAAAGGTGGTTAACCTGGAAGCGGCACCGGAATCTAAAACCCTACACTGAATTTGAATCAACAACAAGATGCAGCAGGTAATACGAAACCCTAAATTGAACCATTTTTATTTGCATTGTTTCATTCTAAGTTTAATCTGTTTTCCATCTCTAAAGGGAGGAGGATCTGAAACGGAAGTTACATGGGAGGACCAGCAGAATATCAACAAATTCGGAAGGTTGAATAATCGCTTACACGAGCTTAACGATGAGATCAAATTTGCTAAGGTAATCTATCTAATATTCAAATTCTAGGTTTTGGATCAGGGGAATTAGGGGAATTGTTTGAGGTTCTGCATTATTTGTACATGAGTAGAATAAGCACGTTGAAAGCTGGGTTCAAAGAGATAAACTTCAGTTATTGTGCATCCTTCTTGATTTGTGTTTCATTTGTTTAGTGCATTTTTGTTTTTGAAAAGTCAAAATTCATTAATCTCACTAAACCAAACTGTTAAATGAGTACAATACTACTACACACCACTAAGCTTAAAATATATGCAAGCTATGTACCACCGACACATTTGGAAAAAGGTGTGTCCGTGTCAGTGTCTATGTCCAAAACTGACACTTAATTTATCCATTTTTCAAATTATTATCAGTGTTGACGTGTTTGTGCCGCTGTCGTGTTTCCGTGTCCGTGCTTCATAGTATGCAAGAAATAGATTACAATGAGCTAATATCTAGGCCAAAAATGTATAGAACATTATTCATCGAAAGCTATACTCCCTGAATACCAAAAACTAGGACCTCACCAGCTCAAAGCACTTGCCTGCTAGCCATTTGAAGTACTAAAAAACCACTGAACAAACTGACGCACCAGACAAAACCCATGCCAACTGAGAGGCTGAACAAACTGACACCAGACAAACCCATGCCAACTGAGAGGCCAAACAAACTGGTGCACCTGACAAAGCCCATGCCAACTGAGAGGTCAAGATGAATACATACCAGAAAAATTGTACTCTCATGGCTAAAAAAGCAGGTTCAAATTGTTAGCATACAGAGAGCAGACAACATTAATTTGAGAGACAGAAAATAGAAATACTTTCCACCCGATCAGCGACACGACCAAGCAAAACAGAATAATGAGTACGGTCTCAGACAGTTTAATGGTTTAGCATTCCACTCCTAAATGCCGTGATTGAATACTTTTACCTAAGCCTTTAACCAGCTCTACACTTAAAGCTTAACTTCCTCCGCCACTTTGAAGTGAGCAACAGATTTGCCTTTGAAAGTAGTCTTGTTCCTTGCTTTCAAAAGAGACCAGACACACACTAACCAATTTGATATGAATCGAATTCTGAATGTCTTACGTAAGTTCAACAATCCTTCAAATTGTTCTAAATGCGCCTGCCCTTCAAATGCACCAAGCCACATCAAACTTGAGCTCCACACACTCAAACAAATGGACATGCAAAGAATAGGTGCCGCTACTTTGCAGCACCAACACCTCTGAACAAAGTTGTGTCTGACACATGTCAGTGTCCGACACGACGCTGACACATATGTTTAATTGATTCATTTTTTTCAAATTATTACCTGTCTCGTGTCTGTGTTCATGTCACTGCCTTCCACTTCCCCACAACCATATGTGTACTGAATTTGATCACGTCCTAGCACATTCCGTTGGAGAAGAATTTGGTTGGGAGCTTATCTTGTAATAGTCTCCCAAACCAACACTGAAATTTTCATAGGTATCATATAATTTCAAATATTTTGAAAAGAAATGTTAATGTTTAATGAAGACTTCCTAGTCAATTTTTTGTAGGCTTTTTTTTTCCGAATACTCGCCCCTCCCAAATCCAAATCTAACTCATCAACCCAAATCTACCTATCTGATCCTTAGCCACATGAGAAAGTACTATAGGGGCTTATGTCTGTGTATTTTTTAGAACTATCACCAGATCTACTTGACTCAAGCAGAAAATAAATTAGGTATGAATAGTGTTGTCTCACCTGGAATAAGATGAACCTGTTTCCTACCTTGAGTTCATTGTTAGATTAGAGGAAAAGGATGAGATTCAGTGTGTACTAAAAAATTGAAGACTATTGAATGATTATATCCTCCAAAATCAATTGCGGGGCAAGTACTTAGCCTTTTCTCATGTGTGTTGGGGGTGTGCATGCGTGTTTACATATACATATAAGTTTAAGAGTTTATTAATTCATGTACTATGTTTTTGTCTTTCTAATTGTCTGTTTTTGCTTTATAATATTTAGTTGTTGATGTAGTAGCACTTATGCTTTCAAACCCTGTCATGGTTTTAACTTCCCTTCCTTCTAAAAGCATTTTGCAATGGCAAATCATTTTTTATATTATGATGTGAATGCAGCGAGATTCTGTTTGTCACAGGAAGCTAATGATAATTTAGAGGATGCGAGCAATGAGTTGATTCTCACTGATGAAGAGGTTGTTCGGTTTCAAATAGGAGAGGTTTTTGCTCATGTGCCGAAGGATGAAGTTGAGAGCAGGATAGAACAGATGCAAGAGGCAACAAGCCAGAAATTGGAAAAACTTGAGGAGGAGAAACAATCTGTGGTTGCTCAGATGTCCGAACTGAAGAAAATTTTGTATGGGAAGTTCAAAGACTCGATCAATCTTGAGGAGGATTAGCAACTTGTTTATAGATTTCTAGGATTTTGTGTGGTTTTTATGAACTCATATGACCTTTGGCTTTTCTGAGTCAGTTTGTGTCTCTCTTTGAATTGTAGAATGTGTCTTGATTGAACCTCTTTACATCTTTGCCAATGCTTCTTTCTTTTCCTTTTTGCCTTGTCCATTCTGTGAAATTATTACCATTTTGTTCTATCCTAAATTGTGACCATTTTCTTTACCTAGGTAGGTAGGTTGTGGAGAGTAATTAAAGAAAGATATAATATATTAGATTTATTTTATTAATTAAAATAATGATTTGATTTTATTATTTAAATAAAATAAAAAGAAAATAGAAGTGTAGAGATATTGAGGGAAAGTGGGGATTAGAGAGAAAAGTAAGGGAAAAGTAGGAATAACCAAAGAGGATACTAGGTTTTTAGTGTAAAAAGGAAATTAGAATGAGGGATTTAGCCGCTAGAATTTCTTGAAGAAAAGAGGAAAATGAGGCTAAGGCAAGAGTGAGAGCAAGAGAAAGCATATGAAAAGCATATGAAGAGCATCCACTGTGATATAGTTTGGACGAATTTTTGCTTAAAAATGTAAGGTAATTTATAAAAAGTGATGTGTGGAAAATAAGGATCATATGTTGTTAAAAAATATCTTAGAATGTCTCAGTATTCATATATGGTAGTTATGTACTTCAACGGCATGAAACCTCATGTTGATTTTTGACTCCTTGAGGACACCACTAGTCCTTTGTTTTGATAATTGGTTGCCCCACACCGAGAATAAAAAGGTGGCTATGATCGAATTTCATACACCATCGATTGATAGTGAAGGAAATGTGAAATACAACAACATTGAGTTGAAGATTGATAGAGATTTGGAGGTTATGTGGAGAACATATCACCATAGGATAACAAAGCCACCGATCGAGTTTGATGTAATAATTGTTAGATCTGTCGACAATATAATCAAAATGTTGAAACGTCTAAAATCATATAGTAATGTCTACGTTTTGTTATTAATTATCTGTTTGTTAATTTATGTAATTATCTGTGTTAAGTTACGTTAATTGTCATATATTAAGTTATGTCAATCCTGTAATAATGAAAGTGATAAAATGTTATCTAATAAACATTAAAATTAAAATGTCAGTAATATACAAACAATATACGAATAATACAAAAATAATAAAATCTACACAGGTCCTCCATGGGCTATGTGTGCTATCTGCGATGCCAACGCATAAACCTCACCATCTGGATTTACCAAACCCATGAGTTTATCTGTAAGTACTGCTATCATCTGCAGATGCTGCTGGTTAGCTACACCGGGTGGAGGCGAGGGGGGTGATGACACGTCCTTAGAAGGTCCCCTAACATTGGAATGTCCAACATCATCCACATGCTCAACAAGTGAGATGATGTGAGGGTGTGATACAATAAGGTACTACTCTAAGTAACCATTAACACTTTGCCTAAACGACTGAACCTCCACAACATGATTTGTAATAGCATAGGCATAATTGACAACGTTAGACAAAAACCATCTATCAATGTACGTGAAATTCTCGTATATCCAACACTGCACAAAAACATACACAAATCAACAAATGTCATAAATAGGAACTAAATTAATAAGACATAAGAAATTTTATACCTGAAATAGACTCATATAACCGGCAAGTTGCACCGTCTCAAAGACAAACACACCTCTAAGGGCACTATATAGTACAATGAATGCAACAGACCCCCGTGTCCGATTGACATGGTTAAGCTTAGTAAACTGATACATCTACTTGGCATCGTTATAAATATGAGACTTATCCGCTAAGATAGCACATCCAACAATATGTAGCATATAAACCCTAGCAGTTTCTTCACACGTAGACTGCTTCACCAGAAACTCTTGTGAACCTTAAACATGTAACCCATGTTAACCTTATCTCCTTCATAACCTCTGCCTCAGTAACCTCCAAGTGCTGTATAACAAGAATACATGCAACTTCCTGGTTAATGAGAGGAGCGGTGAATAAGCTAGCTGGCAGAGAGAAATGAAAGACGAATAGGATAACATCCAAAGTAATCATCATCTCACCAAATGGAAGATGAAAGGAGGGTGTCTCTTTATGCCATCGCTCGACAAAGCGAACAACAATGGAGTGTCGAACATGGTCACCGAACAATCCACCAACAAAAGGAGGTCGCAATCATCGACAATCTCCTTCACCTCATAAGGAATATAGACATCTGCGATCTTCTTCACCTTCGATAAGTGGGTGAGCACCTTCAGCGGCAGGCAGGCCTGTAATATATAAAGTAAAAAACCATCGGTTATTTTCAACGTATCAATAATAAATAAAAATAACTTAAAAATAATATATATATATATATATATATATATATATATATATATATATATATATATACTTTTGTCTACCATAACCTCGAGGCTACATGAGCGACATATCTTGTTGTACGGTATAATCATAGGGCCTTTCATGAAACCCTTTATTAATGTGTACAAATTGCTCTGTATCAGTTGCAACAGCCACCTACGTATCAACATGATTAGTCGCCTCCATACCAGACGAAGTAGTCACCTTCGTAACAGCCAGAGCAGTCCCTTCCGGCTTCCACGGAATCAGCCGAAGCCTCTGTTTTAGTATGATCAGTCACCTCTATCTCAGCCACCACCTACCATCATCCTAACCCGTAACGTCCCGAGTTATCGTCTCAACATCGTCAACAACCACAACATCGAGCTCATCTACAAGATATCTGACTCATCCTTCAGCTCTACCTCCTCAATGTCGAATAATGCGGAGTGCGCGTGACTGCTCAACCATCCTCCTCCTGTGAGAACCAATTAAGACTACTTTATTCGGTATATGCGAATCTTCGACGTCATCTTCCTCGCACGAGAGCTCTCTACAACTGTTCTCTCAGCTCTGTCATTCTGCCTAGAAGCAATCGTGATGTCCTTTCCTCTAGTTCTCACTAAAAAACAAAGAACATGAACTACCAAACTTTTTAAAAATCCGAAAAAAATTAACATGACTTTCTCGGATTTTTAATTTCGTTACCATCTCAACATTTTCTTCTAACTAATATTTTGAAATATTCGGTATGCTTGTATGCATTTTCACCAGACTTTTCAAAATCATCGGTAAAAGTGCATGTGATTTTAACTAGATTTTTCAAAATATCCGATAAAAATACATAAAAAAATATGAGTTTTTATGAGATATTTAAAAAAAATGCATGCTATTAATGAAAAAAATCCAATATAAGATATACATTTTCGATAAAAACACTTATAAAAATTTGATAATTTGTTCCAAACTTCCAATAAATCACACAGCTTTTGGACTAATTCAAAATATTAAAATGGAATTGTAAAATTGATTTTTAACATAAAAGAGTAATATAATTAAAGCAGTGCAATAAAATACCAAGTATGACTAGAACTTTATAATAAATATAACGGAATAAAAATTGATGGAATCTATTCTATCATATTTTATTAAATCTTTCAATTTTTATTCCGTTTAATTTAATTTAAGATATATGTAATAGAATGAATTAAATTATTCTATTCTATTCTATTCAGTTAAATTATAAAATATACACAACAATATTTCATCTTGGTAAATGTTAACATGTAGGAATGGCAATGGTCCAAGTTTGAGCAGGATATTATAGTATACGTTCTTATATCTGCAGTTCAAAAAAATTTCCGTATCCGAGCCCATATCCGCGTGAGTATAAATGTTCATACCCATATCCTATGGGTACCTCAATATCCGTATCCGTACCTGTTTACCTGTGTTTGTAGTAAAATTAAATCGATAAATTACAAAATATCATATAATTTTAATTTTTTTTAACAATATTAAAAAAATTATGAATGTTATTGTTGAGTTAAGAAATAAATAAACACATTTATTAAAACGTGTAATAATTTAATAGCTATATATTTTTTAAAAATTGATAGATATAAATTTTTATACAATAAATGACATTATATAAATATGTAGTGCAGATATGGGGCGGGGTGTGCAGTAAGATACATGTGTCTGCATTCATACCCACGGTTAAAAATTAATTTAAACCGAATGGAATCGAGGCTAGAATCGTGTACGAAACACTTTCCTTATAGTATTTCAAGCACTCCGAATTTGTCTTGGAGTTTCTACGCAGGAATACCCAAGATAATTCAGCCTTCTCGAGTCTGCACAAGACGGGTGAAAACTCGAATGTAGTGAAGAGTGTCTGAAATTTATTCTAGAGGATTTTCGATTTTTTCTGATGAGAATTTTGAATCCAAAATTATGCTTTTATAGGCCATGCTGATATTGTTTCACAAGGTAGCGACCCTTAGTGAAACAATTTCTTTTCCAAGAGTTATGACTTTTGGCCCACAGCATGGTTCACGGTTGCATGGTTTTATCTGCAGCATTTCATGAAGAGTTGCCACTCTCCGAATTCAAAATTCAAATCATAGCATATTTTCCTTGTCATTTTGGAACACACTCATATTATTAGTTATTATTAATAATTTGCAACAATCCCCCACTTGTTCTAATAATGACAAGTCTAATTCCAGAATATAGAAAGCAAAAGAGTGTTAATACAGTTAGGTATATTTTGATTTGAACTCAACCTTAGTAAAGACAACGCAAAGCCTAATCGAAACATTAGGTAGCTATGCTTTGAACCGTTATTTCATGTGATCAGACCGGCGTTACTATACACACACTCTTTAAAGGTTCTTCGCCTACATATCTCGCCTAGCACTATTTATGGCCATGTGCTTTTCCTGTTTTCATAAATTTTTCATGAGAGAAACTCCAACTCTCACTTTAAGACGCCACCATCTTGAAATTCATATAGGTGAAGTTCAATTTGTATCTATTTCTTGAGATACATATCCTCCTCGATATAGAACTTCATTAAGAGTTTTAAAAAACTCAACCCTCAATTATGTAATAGTAAACATTGTCACAAAATGTTGCACCAACTTCCAAATCAACGACTTGTTGTTACCCATTGAATCTTAGGTTAAGATGTATTAACTTTAGATTGGGTTGCTATCATTGTCGGAACATTTCTTCAAGGAGTTTCAGCCTCACACCTCTCGAGGTTGTCTTTACTAAATCCCTGGCCAGTAGTTTAGTAAATGAATCATTCAAATTATAGATCGATCGTATATATGTGTATGAAATGGTTACATCTTTAATCAATTTTCTCACAAAAGAATGTCTAAGGCCTCAGTGCCCAGACTTTTCATTTTACACTTATCTGAATTCTCTTGCTAAATTGGCTTAACTGTCACATTGTGTTAACACCTTTGAAACATTGCCTATAGCCAATGGAACTTCCAAACTAAGGTCCCTTAATCATTTAACTTCTTTGACCAGTGGAAGCGATATCCACACACTATGGCTTCATGGTCAAGAGAGTGATGCTTGCTTGTTTCTTGCTCTTCCAAGAAATCTCACCCCCAACTAGTGCAAATATCCACTTAGTTGTAAATATATGATCTCCAACACTCGATATACAACTCATATTGGTATATCCTTCTAATATGGAAGGAAACCTACCATAATGGAGGTCAAGATTTGGTTTTTAAAAGATTATAAAAAAATCCTTGTGATAAAAAATCCAATGCTCACCATTTGGATTGCTAGTAAATCTAATCATTTACTAATTTCAAATCTTATGTCAGATATAATACATTGCACTAGAAAACCAATTTCACTTGTGTATTCTAATATGACCACAACTCTTCCGTCATCATTTTGACACTAAGATCAAATTGAATATTCACTTTCTTAAAACGTGATAGTTTGAACTTATCAAGAACTTTTTCAACAAAGTGTATTTGACTAAGTTCATAACCCCCACTATTTTTACATTACTTTGATCCCCAAAAGAGTGTCAACTAGTCCAAGATATTTCATCTTGAATGCGGAAGTTTTCTCAATATAGTGTGTTTGACTATGTTTTTAACCCCCACTCTTTTCGCTTTACTTTGATCGAAAAGAGTGTCCATTATTTCAAGATTTTTCATCTTGAATGTGGAAGCTAGAAACCTTTGTTTCTAAGATTCCATTCATCTTGTTTCTAATGATCAACATGTAATCAACATAGAGACAAAGGAATTTCACAATATTCTCACACAACTTTGTGTACAAATACTTGTCACAAGAATTAGATGAAGAATTTTTTTAGATAATCATGCATGATGATGCAAGAAGGTTTTTAGATGAAATGAGAGATAAAATTATGAGCAATTTAAAGTAGTATAGTATAAATTGCAATGAGTACCTTAGTTAAGTTATCTTGTCCCAAATATTCACTTGAATTTCTATGCTCAACCTTCTTGATCAACTTCATCATTGATGTGCATGGCAATTTTGATCCTTTTCTTCTTTGATAGTCTTTGTCTTCATCAAAACTAGATATAAGATATATTCTTCACAATCTCCCCCTTTTTGATGATGACAAACTCTTTGAATTCATGTTAAGATTTAAAAGTCTCCCCCTAAGTTGCGTGTCTCCTCTTTTATTTTTGAATCTTACAATGATAGAGTCAAACTTTTGGTGCTATAGTTTGGAAGCTTGTTTTAATCTTTACAAAGCTTTGACAAGCTTCCACACCTTTTGTTCATTAGTAGGAAGTACATAACCTTCTGATTGCTCCATATAAATATCTTCATTGAGATTTCTATTTAGGAATGTCGTTTGACATTTACTTGATCAATAAGATCATGCAAAGAAAATAATGTAAGCGATGCTTTTAATTATCTCCATCCTTGTTGGTGGTGCATATGTGTTGAAATAATCAACACATTCCTTTTGTATAGAACCCTTGGCCACTAATCTATCATTGTAGGTGTCTTGTGTATCATCACTATGATACTTCCTTCTAAACATCCATTTTCATCCAATGGGTTTTCACCTTTAGGTAGATTGGCAAGTTCCGAAGTGTTGTTTGACATTATTGAATTCATTTCATCCGGGATAGCATCATTCCAAGAGAAGTCCCTTGAAATTACATCTTCATTGTAACTCTTTAGGATCATCTTCCACTCGAAGAATAATAGGAATCTTACGAACAAAATTCTCACATTTTTCTTCTACTAGATACAAGAAATATGCCGACAATCGATTTTGTTCGGTCCTAGATCCTTAGCCTTTTAGACTTTCTGCTTATTCTAAGTTCAATTTGTTTTTCAACAATCATTGACGAACTTTCGGTTTGTGTTTCAACAATCCGCGAAAAACCTTCTTCACGAGGTTCTTATTTGTAGGAATCTCGAATTCCTTATCCTCCGCGCTAAGGTTCTCAAAATTCTACATCTCGTTATGAATCATCTTTGAATGATCTTTAGATGTTTTATAATAATAAGTTTCATGAAACACAAACAATTTACATCATAGTTCATTTGTATAAGTCATAATTATAAACTTTAATTATTTGATCACTTTGATAATCAACAACTTCCAATTTTAATATATAATTAAGTTTAACTTCCAAATCTCTAGTTATTTGTAAAGAATAAATTAGATTAGGGGACAAAAACATGTTTTTCAAAATTATTATCCAGTACTAATTTCCATTAACGTTATTTAACACTACAAGAAAAAGTTGAATTTGCCAGGGGTTAAACACCTCACAAAAAACTAATGTTGCTTGGGGTAAAGCCCCCCGCAAAGATAAATTCAGGTTAACAGAAAAAAATTAATTATAGCTTGGGGAAACCCCTCGCAAAAGAGAAAGAGGGAAATTTAAATTTTGAAAAAACCATTTTTCGAGGGGCAACCCCTGGCAAATGGGAATGGCGCTAAAAAGTCAAATCAGGCATAGCATTTTGGCAGATTTTAGTGAGGGGACACCCCTCCCAATAAACCACTAGTACATTAGCGAGGGGCTACCCCACGCAAAGTTTACCATTTCTGCTTTTACAGACTGCGCGTGCAGTTTATGTTTCCAACGTTGCTTTTTAGCGAGGGGCTACCCCACGCAGAATTGTACCGTTTGATTAGCGAGGGGGTGCCCCTCGGAAATTATAACACCATAATTAATTCACGCAACCACCGCTTTTGTTACCGTTCCAGATTTTTCTTTATCTCTTCTTCCTTCCCTTCCTCATTCACTTATAATTACTTCTCCAAATTTTTTTCTTCTCCAAATATTCATCTTCTTCTTCTTCCCTTCATCTTCTCTTCTGCAAATATTGTTCTTCTTGGTGAGTAAACATAATTATTCTGTTATGTGATAATTTTATTTTTATAGTTAATTTGTAATCGAAATTTTAATATTATTTCTTGTTTTTCATGTATCAAATGATTTGCTTAAAGGGAGCAGAATTTTGGAACTAAAAGCATCAAGAAACACAACCATTTGTTCATCAATTCCAGGTACACATTACTAAACTTTTTATATATTTTGTATGTATTTAAAAGGTGCAGTAGATATATTTGGTGTTTATATATTTGATTTTGTGTGTTTTTTTATTTGTATAATAATAATATAAACTATTATTTTTTTAAAAAGTTAATTTCGAAATTATTATTATTTATTAGATATTTATATATTATTAACTGTATAACAATATTTGGTGTATATATTATATAAACTGTTAAATTAAAAATAGTATATAAATTTATTGTGTTATGTTAGAGATTTATTGTGTTAATTTTAAAGAGTGTATATTTATGTGTATTTATGTGTATTTTCGTTTTTTTAAGTAAATATAAAGATTGTATATTTATTAATTTCAAAAAATGATATTTTTTTATTTTAGAAAAAAAACTGTATTTTTTAATACTGTCAAAATATTTATTTATATAAAACAATTTTTTTATATTACTTAAATCAAAACAAAAAACAGTATATAATTTATAGTTTATATAAAACAGTTTATTTAATGCTTAAAATAAATAAGAACAGTGTATAAAAATAATTTGTTTTAAAAAAGAGTATATAAAAATATCTTTTATATTTTAAATAGTTTAAAATAATATATAAAAAACAGTGTATAAAAACAAACTATGTGTTTTTAAAAATTAAAATAGAATATTTATTTTGTATAGTTTATAATATATATATATATATATATATATATATATATATATATATATATATATATATATATATATATATATATATATATATATAAAACATTATACAAAAATAAAATTTTAAAAAAAACAATGTATAAAAAAGTAGTATAACATTTTGCATAATATAAAAAATAATATATATGTTTTAAAAAGTATATTTTGTATATAATATAAAAAAGTACTCCACAAAAACAATATGTTTAAAAAAACAGTATATAAAAAAAATAGTATATTACAACTCCTCAAAATTTATGTGATTTTTTGAATAAGTTTTTTTAAAAAGCATTACAAATATATATTCATATAATAGTTTTAAAAATAGTATGTATTTAAAAAGTTAAAATTAAAGTTAAAATTATATTTGGTAGTTTATATATATATATATATATATATATGTATATGTATATATATATATATATATATATATATATATATATATATATATATATATATATATATATATATATATATATATATGATAGTTTATTGTATGTAATAAAAAATAGTATATAAAAACAATATATTATATTTGATAGTTAAAAAAATAAATTTTGTACTTTTAAAATAAAATTATATTTGATAGTTTATATTATATTTAATATATATATATATATATATATATATATATATATATATATATATATATATATATTTGATAGTTTATTGTATGTAATAAAAAGTAGTATATAAAAACAATATATTTATTAAAACGGTATATAAATATTTTAAAAGTAAGTATGTATGTTTAGGATTAAAAACAAGTATATATATAGTTTATATATGTTTAGAAAAAGACAAATATTTAATATGATATGTATCATTTTTTAAAATGATTTTCTTTTTAATATCCAGAATGTACCATAATGATTTCTAAGTTTATTTGCTAAGACAAGATGTATTTTCTTAACTTATAGCACCATTACTTTTAGATAATACCATGACAAAATGCTTTCAAATATACATTACGTGAAATACGTATTACTGATACTATGTATCAAATTCTGCTTTACTTACACATGAACCATGCTAAGAGTATTATGAGTTTACACCGCTTACAAATTTGTTTATTCCATTTTCCAGAATGAAGATGCATTTTACGGGATGACATTACATTACGGTAACAATGGTGCATTACAAAAACCATTATTACATATTTTATGTATGTCATAATTATTAATATGTCATAATTATTAATGATGTTTTGTAATTTAAATTAGAGTGAAGACTCATTTTGATCCCTCACAAATATTACACGAGTCAAATTAGTCCTTCACAATAAAATAAACCCAATTTAATCTCTTATAAAATTTAATCGGATCATATAAGTCCTTCTGTTAATATTTTTTTCAAACCGGTTTTTTCCTAATTTTTAACCGTGACTGGATTGCCACGTTGGATTTTATTTTTTTTTAATTTTTTTTAATTTTTATTTTTAATTTCATTTTTTAAAAATTATAAATTAATAATACAAAAAAGCCAAAATTGTTTCTTATAAGGAGTTGAATTCAGACTCATGTGGTTAATCTTAAACAATTCTAAATTTAAAATAAAAAATACAAAATTTGTATCAATATGGTTTCGAACCTAAGTCTCTTCAGATTAAATGACAGTCAATTTAATAAAATAGAAAGGGAAAAAAGGAAATGCACTGACAGTGTAAAGTATTTTACACTGTCAACCAATGAGAGACATGCATCAGAATAAATCCCATTTTTAATTTTAAAAAACTAAAATTACATGACAAATTAAAGCATTTTGATTGGTTGTATGTGTAAAACTGTTTTACACTGACAGTGCACTATCTTTAAACTCAAATAGAAATTGATTTGTCTATTTGTAAATGATAGTCACTTTACTAACAATTGAAATTGATTTGTTTGGTTGTTATTGATAGTCACTTTACTAACAGTAGAAATTGATTTGTCTAGTTGTAAATGATAATCACTTTATTAACAATAGAAATTGATTTATCTAGTTGTAAATGATAGTCACTTTACTAACAATAGAAATTGATTTGTCTTGTTGTAAATAATAGTCATTTTACTAACAATAGAAATTGATTTTCTAGTTGTAAATGATAATCACTTTAATAACGATAGAAATTGATTTGTCTAGTTGTAAAGTAAAAATCATTTAATTTGAAGGGACTTGGATTTGAGAGCTCATAGATAAAAATTTATGTAGAAAATTTGTTAATATTAGTAGAAATTATGAAAATTACTTATTTAAAAATTACTTTATAAGAAATAATTTTGGCTTTTTTGATATTTTTCATTGATAACTGCTTAAAAATGAAATTAAAAATAAAAATTAATTTAGTATTTAAAAAATAAAAAATAAAAAAATCCAACGTGTCAGTCCAGTCACGGTTTAAAAGTATGAAAAGAACCGATTTAAAAGTAGGAAAAAAACGATTTAAGAAAAATATTAGCAGAAGGACTAATATGATCCGGTTAAATTTTGTAAGGGATTAAGTTTGGTCAATTTTTTTGTGAGGGACTAATTTGACTCGTGTAATATTTGTGAGGGACCAAAATGGGTCTTCACTCTTTAAATTATTATGCATATCATTTAATAATTATCTGAAAATCATAATATCTATAATCATGTCTAATATCATCTATTAATAAAACTGAATTTTTATCTTGATATTACGATTTTTCACATATAATAATTTAATTTCTATGAGAAATAATAGGTTTTTTCTTTACCCACCTCCCTATGGGGGTCACCCCCAGCGAAAACCCCAGTTTACTCCTGCTTCGGAAATGAACTTCCGAAGTATTTTTTTTTTTTTAAATTTTCTCAGACTTCGGAAGTTCATCTCCGAAAACACCAAATGGGGGGTGTTTTCGGAGATGAACTTCCGAAAACACCTTTTTTCAGATTTTGGGGGATTTCAGAAATGAACTTCCGAATTATGCAGAAACTGTGTTTTTTTTTATGATTTTGGAAACAACCTCGTATTTTTAATTAAAGAAAGACGACAAATAAAATAAGCGATATATAAACAGAAAATACTAATATACTAATATGATAAGAATAGTGATATATACAAACCGATCCGATCCAAATCCAAATAATAATAGTGTACGAAATATACAATCCGAAAACAAAAAAATAAACCCGACCACTACTGGGTATGCCTAACCCTCTCACCCTGGGCCCTCCTCTGCCGCCTGTATGCCGCCGCACGGCCCGCATCAGTGACGATCATCTCCATCACGGCGATTGCCTCTGGACCGCCCTGATGAACGACACCTCGATCCAACGCGTCCCGCCCAAGCATCTCTATCCGCTGGCAGATCGGCAGGAGATCAATGGCGTGGTCATCCTCGGCCTGCTGGTTCTCCAGGATCTTCTCGTGTGCTGGCCTAGGAGCGCCGGGAGCGTCGGGTGTCAGCAGAGGATGTGACACCCGATAGAACCATGTGACGTACCCCTCCACACTGTGCCAGTCCTGGGTGACCCGCATGCGACGATACTCCTCTGGTACCACATGATGCTCCCAATCCTCAAACATGGCAGTGAGCTGCACTCTGGTCACTGTGTCGGGAGCAGCCTCAAAGGGTGACCTGGGTATCATCTGCACAAATCCGGACTGCCGCATGCACCGCTCAGGGAGATACCGAACCATGATGATAGTCCCACATGCCAACCAGCCAGAATATAGAGATATGCCGTCAAAGGGGACAATCTGAGTGTAGTCGCTGAACGGCCTCCAGGTGACGTCATCGCGCATCGTGCGGTCCAAGCACCCACGGTATGGTCCCACCGCATTGTTCCCCCTCTGGAGAACGTATCTGGCGGCCCTGGGCATGACGTCAACGTACGTAGGATCGATGTGGAAGCCGTGGATGCGGGAGAAGTAGGAGATGATCTAGCTCTGAAACATAAATAAATACGAAACATAAGTAAATACGAAACACAAATACGAAACATAAATAAATACGGAACAATAAAAATGAAACGAACCGTGAGTAGTGAGCAGGATCCGGTCAACTGCCTCGTCCTCCAGTTGGAGGCCTCATTCAGCTTCTGGTATAGGTATGCCAGAGTAGCTGCCCCCCAGTTCCACTAGTGAACGGTGGTCAAGTCCATGAAGTAGTGGAGGTAGGTCACGTCGATGTACCTCGCACTCTTGTCCACAAAGATCGCAGCGCCTACCACATGCATGTACCAGCACCAGAGAGCGCAGCCACGATGATAATGTGTAAATAGCTCGTCACCCGCATCCTCAGCCTCGGCCGCCGCCACCAGGTGGTGCTCGAAGTAGCGGCTCAGTGTGGTGAACCAGATATGAGGCCCAGATGTCGTGGCGCACTCAAAGTCAGCAACTTCGGGCTCCATACCCAAATAGAGCGCCATCCACTCAGTGGCTTCGACCCTCTGGATCCGGGAGTGGGTCAACAGTGGCCCTCTGATCGGCAGGTGGAGAAGACACTGCACATCATGCAAGGTGATCGTCATCTCCCCAACCGGCAAGTGGAAAGAAGACGTCTCCTTATGCCACCGCTCCACAAAAGCCCCCTGCATGCCGTGGCTGATGGTGGTGTACCCCGTCATGCAGAGCCCACTGAGCCCTAAACCTCTCACAGCGTCGTTAAACCACTCGGCAGTCGGTTTAAACAGACTTAAAATTTTTCGGGCATGGTTCACCATTTTCAACGGCTCTCTCTCCTGTTACAAAAAAACAAATAAAAAAGTATGTTAAATAGACGGTTAATAAAATATTGAATAAACGTCTAAATTATAAACGGTTAAATAATGTAGTCGGGCAAATTATAAAAAATACCTCTCCCTCCCAGATCCGCCGAGCGACGTGGTCGCGGTAGGATATCAGCACGGAAGTGTCAATGGGCCCTCCCGGGTAGCTGTCCTCCTGCTCATCCTCCTCCCCGGGTGGAGGGTCAACATCCGGTACCCCCTCCGCCTCGTGGTATGGCACTGCCACCTCCTCCTCCTCCTCCTCCTCCTTCTCTCGCTAGCGGGAAGAAGATACCCGAGCCAGCCTACTCCTAGATCCAGATGTAGAGGTACCCTCGCCCATCTCCACGGGAACTCGCACACGTCGTCCCCGGCCCTGCCCCCGTCCCTGTGTCGACGCCAGCTGTGATGCCGCCCGCTCGCGTCTAGCCGACGTAGTCTGGGTCTCTCCACCCTGTCTGATGCGTGCTGGTTGATTGCCTGACATGTTCCTGTAAACAATTGAAATCGATTAATATGCGAGACAACAGAAAAAACTAAAAAAAATTGCACTTCTGATACAATTCGGAAGTTCATTTCCGAAATTGGGAATGGAGGTGTTTTCGGAAATGAACTTCCGAAACACCCCTGCGCAGAAGTTCTCTGCAACCTCCAATGGCAGACCCCAAAATCCTAAATCAAACCTATGTCTACACATTCTAAACATCCTAAATATCAGTACAAACCTAACCTAATACATTTTTTTCTATTTGTAAACACCCTAATATAAATTTTAATCATAGATCTTAAAATCAAAATGCTTACCGGTTGAATAGATTGGAGGACTTTTGAATGTAGTATAGCAAGTAGATGGAGCCTTTGATGTAGCTTGGAAGTGGTTTGCAGAAAAATCTCTTTGGGGTTGAGTTTGGAAGAAGATTAGGGTAAATGAATTGGGGGAGGGGGCTGTTTTGCTTAATCTGCAAAACGCACAATATTTCGGAAATGAACTTCCGAAATGCTGTTTTCGGAAATGAACTTCTGAAATAAGACAATTTTTTCAAAAAAAAAGGCGCTTTCGGAGATGCATCTCCGAAAACACCTTTTTCTTGCATTTCGGAAATGCATTTCCGAAGTCAGGGGTAGTTTGGGTTTTTCACCAGAGGTGGACTAGAAGGTTGGGAGGTAGCCAAAGAAATTTCCAAATAATAAAACGTACCTGGATCTATGATGTATATTCTTCTTGTATTTAGAAAGTGTCCACAACACAACAATTCATCTTTGATGTTTGAAACCAATGTCTCGTTGGCATTAAACAAATACTATAAGATTGTTAGAAATTAATTTAAACCGAATGGAATCGAGGCTAGAATCGTGTACGAAACACTTTCTTTATAGTATTTCAAGCATTCTGAATTTGCCTTGGAGTTTCTACGCAGGAATATCCAGGATAATTCAGCCTTCTCGAGTCTGTACAAGACGGGTGAAAACTCGAATGTAGCGAAGAGTGTCTGGAATTTATTCTAGAGGATTTTCGATTTTTTGTGATGAGAATTCTGAATCTGAAATTATGCTTTTATAGGCCATGTTGATATTGTTTCACAAGGTAGCGACCCTTGGTGAAACAGTTTCCTTTTTCAAGAGTTATGACTTTTGGCCCACAACATGGTTCACCAACGGTTGCATGATTTTATTCTGCAGCATTTCATGAAGAGTTGCCACTCTCCGAATTTAAAATTCAAATCATAACATATTTTTCTTGTCATTTTGGAACACACTCATATTATTAATTATTATTAATAATTTGCAACACCCACTTATTTTAATGGGTAATTACCCGTATCTATACCTATTTTGCGGGTTTTTACCCTACGCGTTGTCGATATTTTTTGCAAGTACTCATAAGATACGGACCAAATTGTCATCCCTACTAACATGTGTCCCAATGACCCAAGTTAATAAACTATTTATAAGAAATATTTTCTTGAAACGGGTTGAAACCTTAAATATGACTTTATTACATTAAATTTTTTCTAATTATAGTGTCTTTGAAATGTGTCATTAGGGCACTTGTTATCATCACCCTTCTATTTTATTCGAGCTAAACGTAACCTTAGTATTAGGGGTGTTCAAAACCGAATCGGCCTATTAGAAAATCGCAAAATCGAACCGAATCAAATCGAAACAATAAAAAACCGCAATTGATTCGGATGTGTTTGAGTCATTTTCTAATAAAACCGCACGGTTTGATTCGGTTTGCTGTTTGTATTTTGCAAACCAAACTAAACCAAACCAAACCGCATTACGTTATAAAATCTTACTAACTAATATATATTTCTTTAATTTTAGAGAAATCAACAAATATAAATATCATATGTATTTTTATGATATTCTTTGTATGATATTTATTTTATATTATATATTAACAAAACAAAAAAAATATTATTCAATTATAAATATTATTTTAAAAAATATATTTTTTCGTTTGTATGATATTTAGTAATTTCATGTATATTATTTTGGAAAAAAAGGAAATGCACTGACAGTGTAAAATATTTTTACACTGTCAACCAATGAGAGACATGCATCAGAATAAAGCCCATTTTTAATTTTAAAAAACTGTAATTACATGGAAAATTAAAGCATTTTGATTGGTTGTATGTGTAAAACTGATTTACACTGACAGAGCACTATCTTTAAACTCTATTATTTTTTTCTCCCTATCAAATCTAACTCCAATCACCACTAGACAAACTAATTATTGGTATGCATATTATTCTTTAGACATTAAATAAATGTGTAACCGGTGTAATTTTATTACTTTGATAATTATAATTTTTTTTATAGAAATGTATGAATGACAAAACACAAAATTATATTTTCTTCTATATGTGTATTTATGGCTTCATAATTTTTTTTAAAAAAATCGAATCAACTCAAACTGCATTAGTTTGGTTTGATTTTATTTTATTTTTAAATGTAAATCGAACCAAACTGAATCACATATTTTTTTCTCATGCGATAAGAATAATTTTTAACACCAAAACCGAACCACCGCGAACAACCCTCTTATCTAATCAACCTCACTTTTTATTTACCGCCGAGTCCCTGAACCAAATGAACAAACCTTTGTTATAGTTTTAAGGATGTTGTATCGTTCCATTCCATAATTAACTCATTCAAGATTTTGGGTTCATTCTTTCAACAACGTGTTGAGTGTGGCAACAACACAATGATGTCGCTTTTAAGGTCCTTCAGGTACGCTGTTTCTGTTTCAATTCCCAATTCTCATCCTTTTCATTCATCAATTTCAAAACCACACTCTCATTCTCTACAACAATTTAATCATGAATGTGATGCTGTTTCCTTGTTCAATCAAATGCTTCTTAAGAAGCCTACCCCACCCATGATTCAGTTTGGTGAGATTTTAGGTTCCCTTATGAAGACCAAACATTACCTCACTGTTGTTTCCCTTTTTCAACAAATGGAATCAAGCGGACTTTCTCCAGATTTTGTAACTCACAACACCCTCATCAATTCTTTCTGTCAATTAGGTCATCTCACTTTTGCTTTTTCTGTATTGGCCAAAATTCTCAAGAGGGGTTATCAAATAGATACTATAACTTTGACTACATTACTCAAGGGTTTTTGTCTCAAAGGTCAAGTTCATGAAGCATTACACTTTCATGACAAGGTAGTAGCTCAAGGATTTCATTTAGACCAATTTAGTTATGGGACATTGATCAATGGGTTATGCAAAGTTGGAGAAACAACTGCGGCCCTAAAAGTGCTGAGACAAGTTGATGGGAAACTTGTTCAAGCTAACGTGGTAATGTACAATACAATTATGGATAGTTTATGTAAAGATAAAAATCTTATTGATGCATTTGATTTATACTCTGAAATGATAGCCAAAAGAATTTCTCCCAATGTTTTCACTTACAATTCTTTAATCTATGGTTTTTGTATTGTTGGTCGATTGAAAGAAGCAATTCATTTGTTAAATAAAATGAAATTGGAAAACATCATCCCAAATGTGTACATTTTTAGTACATTGATTGATGCTTTTTGTAAAGAAGGTAAAGTGGAAGAAGCTAAAGTATTGTTGGCTTTGATGATGAGAAAAGGTGTTGCACTTAATGTTGTTAGTTATAACACTTTAATGGACGGATATTGTCTAGTAAATAAAGTGAACAAAGCCATGGATATTCTAAACATTATGTCTCGACAAGGAGTAGTAGCTGATGTTCAGAGCTACAGCATCATTATTAATGGACTTTGTAAGGTTAAAATGGTTGATGAAGCTATGAAGATCTTTGAAGAAATGCACTGCAAACAAATATTTCCTAATACGGTAACTTACAATACCCTTATAGATGGTTTGTGCAAATCTGGGAGAATATCACATGCTTTGAAACTTGTCGATAAGATGCATGATAGAGGTCAACTGCCTGATATAGTTACTTACAATTCTATATTGGATGGTTTATGCAAAAACCATCACGTTGACAAAGCAATTGAATTGTTGACGAAATTTAAAGACCAAGGTATTCAACCAAATGTGCGCACATACAATATTCTTATCAATGAATTGTGCAAAAGTGGAAGACTAAAGGATGCACGAAACATTTTTGAAGATCTTTTGGTCAAAGGCTACAATCTAACTGTCTATACATATAATGCTATGATCAGGGGATTTTGTATCAAGGGCTTGTTTGATGAGGCACTGACCATGCTCTCAGAAATGAAAGACAGTGGTTGCATTCCGAATGCTATAACTTATGAAATAATGATTTTTGCTTTGTTTGGAAAAGATGAAAATGATATGGCGGAGAAACTTATTCGTGAAATGATTGGGAGCGGTCTATTGTAAGAATGATACTAAGTAAGATGTATTTCTACTTCTACATTGTTAATATTTTGAATTTATGTTTCAGCATTATCTCATCATTTCATTTATGTATGCAGATGCTTCACCTCTTGGGGAAGAATGTTTTTGTATTAGTGTCTCTTTTGGTAAGTGTTTTTATACTTCACTACCTGATAGATTGGCGAGTTCTAACTTGAAGGAAATCAGTAGAATATTAAATTTAATGTTGTCTTAGGAGTGTTGTTGGGTTGAGTTTGTACAAATTGTCTTACCCCTCTAGCAAATATCCTGACACTATATGTGATAAAATTCCATTTCAGTAGAGTTTGAAAGAAACAAGATGAGTTTTAATATCTTTTTAATGTCATTTCTATATTACAACGACAATACTTCAATTACTTTAATGTCCCTTTGAATTCTTTTCCATCAAAGTCTCTGCTATCAAGTATCAACTGGAATGGTACGACACTTTGTAGATGCTATATGTTCTTAGTTGTTTAGTTGATTGGAATTTGTTGATTTCTTGACTCTTTATGTCAAAGACAATGCATACAAGAAAGGATTGATGTTTAAGATTTTGACGCACGGATTTACGCAGTTGATTTTTGAGTCTGTTTTATTTTCTTTACATTGAGAAATGGGAGCTATGTTTCCTGTCAATCATTTTGTAGAATGTTGTAGTTGTTGATGAAGCATCTGTTGTTTCAAGTTCTGTAATGGTTTTAATTTCACTTTCTTCTTAGAATTATGCAATGGCAAATCTATTGTTTTATTATATTATGATGTGAATGCTGAGGTATTCTGTTTATCACAGGAAGCAAATGATAATTTGGAGGATGCAAGCAATGAGCTGATTCTCACTGATGAAAAGGTTGTTCGGTTTTTACGATGAAGTTGAGATGATGATAGAACAGATGCAAGAGGTGACAAGCAGGAAATGGAAAAGCTTAAGGAAGAGAAACAATAGCATTTGTAGAGAGGTAGTAATGGAGATCAACAACTTTATGTTAAAATTTAGAATCGATATGATATTATATTATCACAGTTTCTCTTTAGCTACTACGACAACATTGATGATTGATTCAAAAATACTTATAAAAATTTGATAATTTATTCAAAACTTTTGATAAATCGCACAGCTTTTGGAATAATTCAAAATAAATACAATGGAATTGTAAAATTGATTTTTTATATGAAAGAGTAATATAATATGAGCAGTGCAATGAAATACCAAGTATGACTAGAACTTTGGCAAAACAAAATCCTTTGGCTTAAATGCACCACCACTTTTCGATCACGTTGATGTGGGAAGCGGCACGGCCCGGCACGGTGGATCTGATTGAGATCATTGGAGAAAGGAGAAGGTGAAGCTTGAGGAAGAAGATGATTAACGAATTATGAGAAGAAGATATTCGTTGGACAAACTCATATAGAGAGAAGAAAATAAATGTTACTCTATGGGGGGTTGGATTCTTCTTCGATGAAAATTTTCTGCCAATTTAAATAGAAACAAGGCTTAATACATCTTTTGGTCCCTCAAATTAATTTTAGATTTCACTTTAGTCATTTATTTAATAAACGTTACTTTTAAGTCCCTCAAATCACTTTCTGATACTCACATTAATCCCTTCTGTTAAATTTTAACAAAATCCGTTAACTTTTGTAGACGGGCAGGCCAACTGTATTTATTTGATTGACATGGAATTATTTTAATTAATTTAGAATTATTTTAATTGATTTAAAATATTTTGTTATTTAAAATTTATTAAGAATTATTTTATATATGAAGTTACCTTCTTCTCTCATCTTCAAACTCTAGCAGTCGCCTCCATCTCTTTTCAATCTCTTTTTTTTTTTCCTTATCCTTCTTTCTGCAACAACAAGTTCCTATGGTGTTTTCCATCTCTTTTTTTTTTTTCTCTTATCATATTGTTGGTTGTTTATTCAGTTAGGAATCGTGTTCATGTTGTTGTTTTTGATTATTTACTTTCGAATCTTTATAGTTTTGTTCATAAGGAGCTTAAACGGTTGCTTTGGGATGATGGGTTTTTGTCGGATAATTTGAATTCGAAAGTGCGTGATTCGATTGATGATGTTGATGTTGTTGATGTTGTTGAAGGAAAAGAAGGTAAGGTGTTTGATGATTGTTCCCAATGTGTTGGACAAGAGAAAGGGGATTTGGTTTCGAAGAGAAAAAAAGAGGGAAGAATTAGAAGAATAAGTACAAAGATGCAGATGGAACACGAAGAAAATCACAGGAGATGGAAATGTGAATGGGACAGGGAGAGACTAGAGCTTGATAGAAGATTGAAGGAGCAACTTAGTGGTGATGATGGTGAGAATGATTCTGTTAATCATTCATATGTTTTGGAAGCTCTATCTCGAGCTTTGAGGAAAATCGAGGAGTCTTATCTTGATGTTGCTGATAAGATGGTGATGGAGAATCCAGAACTTGCTTTGATGGGTTCATGTGTTCTTGTAATGTTGATGAAAGGGGAAGATGTTTATGTGATGAATGTGGGAGATAGTAAAGCTGTGTTGGCACAAAAGGCTGAACCTGATTATTGGATTGGGAAAATTCAACAGGATTTGGAGAGGATTAATGAAGAGACGATGCATGATCTTGAATCATGGGAAGATGCTGATAAATTAAATGTTATTCCTAGTTTAAGTACTTTTCATCTTACCAAAGATCATAGATCCAATGTTGAAGAGGTAAATTCTTTACCAAAAATCAAATGGACATGAATCCAGAATGTGGATTCGATGTTTTTTGCTTATTAAATTAAAGCATCATATATTTTGTTGTAATTAACTGTGAGGAACAAAATTTTAATGATGCTGAAGAATCTTGTTTCTATGACCACTTAGGATTATCAATTCACACATGGATGCAAGTTTAGTAGAAATTTCAAGGATAGATAAGGGTTAGGACAACAAAAGGAAGAAGAAGAGAAAAGAAAAAAGTGTTGACAATTGCTATATTTTTTTTACATATTATTAATAGTTTGCGAGGGTTTTTAACCTCCGAAAATAAAGTTCCTGTAGTTTAAGGCTATGTTTGGGAGTTTGGAGGGGAAGGGAGGGGAGGGCTTTGAAAAATAAGAAGAATTGGGTGAAAAGGATAAAAAGATTTTGGGTAGGAGGGTTTTGGAGGGTTTGAGTTTATTCATAATACCAAAAACCCCATAAAATGGGGGAACTCAAAAATTGTATTGAAGGAGGGTTTTGGAGGGTTTTGAAGGGCTTACATAAATGTTCCAAATATCTTTTAGATTGTTATAGTATTCCCAAAATTAAAAATATATTAATGATAATGACTCTTTTATCATTCTAAACAAAATCATTTTTTCAAAAAATGTCAAATATTTTCCTATATTTTTTTAAAATTTTGTTTTTGGAAGCCTTCCCCTCCCCTCCTCTCCAAACTCCCAAACATAGCCTAAAGAAAATCAATTTTTTAATACATATGCTGAGTCACAAATACTAAATACGCCTTGTTGTCATGCCAGATCATCAAACTTAACGTTTTCACACTCAAATTAACAGAATGGACCAACTTCGATAACGAAAGTTTTGTTAAGGGACTTAATTGTAACGTTTATTACATAAGAGACTAAAACGAAAACTGAAATTAAGTTATGAGACTTAAGGACTAAATAAGCCTAAAAACAATTGATTAATATTAATATTTTTTACTTTAAAATATAAATCACTTAATTTTAAATGGATTAGTATTACGTGGAAATATATTGGGAAAAATAGAATTGACACTTCGTCAAAACAAGGGAAGGGACACATCATTAAAAATTAATCCCAAATTGATTGGGGGACTAAAATTCAAAACAAAAATTAAAAAAAAAAAGGTTAAAACCGTGATTTTTAAAATATGGAGACTAAAACTAAAAAAAAACAAAATAGAAGGACCAAAATTGCAATTAAGTCAAATCCTTTTTATAGCGTTTGCAAACCAAGTTAGATTTTATTAAATTTTTAAATTTTTATTTCACCTAATTTAAGATATATATAATAAAATGAACTAAATTATTCTATTCCGCCTTAAATATGATTTTATTATATATAATTTTTTTTAATTATAATGTCTTTAACATGTGCCCTTCATTACCCTTCTATTTTATTCAATCTAAACTAGCTTTAGAGTATTTTTTATGAAGATTGTTTAATGTACACTAGGATTTATAAGTTCTGAAATTTAATATTTTAATTATTGAAGTAGATATAAGTGATGTTTCCGTTGCTTAAATATTTATGTAAGTTAGATCTTGAAGCAATACATAAAATATGTTATTTATCATTAAATAATATTGATCTTGATAATTTGTGGAGGTAAATATGAATTGAATTGATTGGAGAAGATATAGATTGCTTATTAAAATTGGTTTAGAACGTGACAATTTAGTACCTCACAAATAACTCAAACAATAAAAAAAAAAACAATCGAAATAAGTTCTCCTTAATCAAAGCTTTGTTATAGTTTTAAGGATGTTGTCTCATTCCATTCCATAATTAACTCATTCAAGATTTTGGTTCAACAAGACAACGATGTCGCTTTTAAGGTCCTTCAGGTACGCTCTTTCTCTTTCAGTTCCCAATTCCCATCCTTTTCAATCATCAATTTCAAAACCATACACTCACTCTCCGCAACAATTTAGTCATGAATTTGATGCTGTTTCCTTGTTCAATCAAATGCTTCATATGAAACCTACCCCTCCCATGATTCAGTTTGGTGAGATTTTAGGTTCCCTTGCCAAGACCAAACATTACTCCACTGTTGTTTCTCTTTGTCAACAAATGGAATCAAGCGGACTTTCTCCTGATTTTGTAACTCACAACACCCTCATCAATTCTTTCTGTCATTTAGGTCAACTCACTTTTGCTTTTTCTGTATTGGTCAAAATTCTCAAGAGGGGTTATCAAATAGATACTATAACTTTGACTACATTACTCAAGGGTTTTTGTCTCAAAGGTCAAGTTCATAAAGCATTGCACTTTCATGACAAGGTAGTAGCTCAGGGATTTCATTTAGATCAAGTTAGTTATGGGACATTGATCAATGGGTTATGCAAAGTTGGAGAAACAACTGCGGCCCTGAAAGTGCTAAGACAAGTTGATGGGAAACTTGTTCAACCTAGTGTGGTAATGTACAATGCAATTATGGATAGTTTATGTAAAGATAAAAATCTTATTGATGCATTTGATTTATACTCTGAAATGGTTGCCAAAAGAATTTCTCCCGATGTTTTCACTTACAATTCTTTAATCTATGGTTTTTGTATTGTTGGTCGATTGAAAGAAGCGATTCATTTGTTAAATAGAATGAAATTGGAAAACGTCATCCCAAATGTGTACATTTTTAGTACATTGATGGATGCTTTTTGTAAAGAAGGTAGAGTGGAAGAAGCTAAAATAGTGTTGGCTTTGATGATAAGAAAAGGTGTTGCACTTAATGTTGTTAGTTATAACACTTTAATGGACGGATATTGTCTTGTAAATGAAGTGAACAAAGCCATGGATATTCTAAACATTATGTCTCGACAAGGAGTAGTAGCTGATGTTCGGAGTTACAACATCATTATTAATGGACTTTGTAAAGTTAAAATGGTTGATGAAGCTATGAAGATCTTTGAAGAAATGCATTGCAAACAAATTTTTCCTAATACGGTAACTTACAATACCCTTATAGATGGTTTGTGCAAATCTGGGAGAATATCACATGCTTTGAAACTTGTCGATAAGATGCATGATAGAGGTCAACCGCCTAATATAGTTACTTACACTTCTATATTGGATGGTTTATGCAAAAACCATCATGTTGACAAGGCAATTGAATTGTTAACAAAATTTAAAGACCAAGGTATTCAACCAGATGTGTGCATATACAATATTCTTATCAATGAATTGTGCAAAAGTGGTAGACTAAAGGATGCACAAAACATTTTTGAAGATCTTTTGGTTAAAGGCTACCATCTAACTGTCTATACATATAATGCTATGATCAAGGGATTTTGTATCAAGGGCTTGTTTGATGAAGCACTGACCATGCTGTCAGAAATGAAAGACAATGGTTGCATTCCGAATGCTATAACTTATGAAATAATGATTTTTGCTTTGTTTGGAAAAGATGAAAATGATATGGCGGAGAAACTTATTCGTGAAATGATTGGGAGAGGTCTATTGTAAGAACGATACTAAGTAAGATGTATTTCTACTTATACATTGTTAATATTTTGAATTTATGTTTCAGCATTATCTCATCATTTCATTTATGTATGCAGATGCTTCACCTCTTGGGGAAGAATGTTTTTGTTATTATTGTTTCTTTTGGTAAGTGTTTTTATACTTCATTACCATATCATTGACCGTTGTCTTGTTCTTAGTTGATTGGAATTTGTTGATTTCTTGACTCTATATGTTAAAGTCAATGCATGCAAGAAAGGATTCAGGTTTAAGATTTTTACCCACGAATTTGTGCAATTGATTTTTGAGTCTGTTTTATTTTCTTTACATTAAGAAATGGGAACTATTTTTCCTGTCAATCATTTTGTAGAATGTTGTAGTTGTTGATGAAGCATCTGTTCTTTCAAGTCCTGAAATGGTTTTAATTTCACTTTCTTCTAATAATTATGCAATGGCAAATCTATTGTTTTATTATATTATGATGTGAATGCTGAGGTATTCTGTTTATCACAGGAAGCAAATGATAATTTGGAGGATGCAAGCAATGAGCTGATTCTCATTGATGAAGAGGTTGTTCAGTTTTTACTCATGTGCCTAAGGATGTAGTTGAGATGATGTAGAGCAGATGCAAGAGGTGACAAACAAGAAATGGAAAAGCTTAAGGAAGAGAAACAATAGCATTTGTAGAGAGGTAGAAATGGAGACCAACAACTTGATGTTAAAATTTAGAATCGATATGATATTATATTATCGCAGTTTCTCTTTAGCTACTACGACAGCATTGAATCATCAGTACTATAGATATAGAGATATACTACTCCAATTTAACAACAATGTAAAACTAACTTTTTATACAATTAGTAGTACACATCTATTAAATTTTCAATAAAATGAAACATATATAAATTTAACAAACCCTTATAAGAACAGCATTTTTTCTTCACTTTCATAGCTATTACAACTTTATGATGGTATCTATTTAGTCACCACAGTCCACGAAATCATAGTTGATAATAAGATGACCCTGAGCATCCCCACTTCCATCCGAGTCAAGCCTCCGAAACACACTAACGTCCAAATCTAAGCCTTCATTATGACACTGGTCAATAATTCTTACTATTTCCTCATCTCCAGTTTTAGTGTTTCTCACCTAAACCCAAAACAAAACATAAAACAGAATGCTTTAACTTCTCGATCAAGAAACAACACAAAAATGAAAGAAAAACACAATACATATATCATCATACCTTCAAGCAACGGCCACAGGAATCAGGGCCTTGAGGTCCGACAGGCCCACAAAAAGCAGTCCAACCATATTTGCTCCGCCATGATAAAGGCTGGTTTGCATCCCAAGTTGCGCAAAATGCACTTACTGCTAGTAAGTCCCAGTTATGCTGTTCTGGTTGGTATAAATTATATGTAGCCGTCACAGTACCACTCTGTGCAGAGGCCAAAACTAGAACATAGAACAAAGACAACATGCATAAGGTAAACCTTGTCATAGTTGTGATGTGAATAAGTTTTAGATCTTGCAAATTGTAATTGATTTATGCATAGATGTACCTGCATTTTATAGGCTTATTTTGTGGCCGGCATCAATTGATGCCAGTACAATCAAAGCTCATAGTAAAAAGTTACATACAATGCTTATCTTATCATGCCAATTATATTATATTTGTCTCTAAATGTTTGCAATCAAACACATGAAGCTTGGACAAAGTGGCAACAATAGTCCTATATCACATTAATAAATTATGAAATTCAATTTTTTTATAATCTCAATTCGTCTGTATGTATCCACTTCGTAGTTTTTGATTTCAACTTGCTATAGTCATGATATTATTGTATCAGTGAGGAAACAAAATTAAGGGACACGAAAAGTATTAGCCAATTGCACATTTATTGTTTTGTGCATGCATACAAAGAAGAACAATGGAAAATTGATATTATCAGAGTAGCTCTCCAAGGCAATCAAGATTAGGGATGGCAAAGCGGGCGGTCCGCCCCGCCCGGCTCCGTCATATGCCTGCCAAAAAAAAGAGTGGGGCGGGCAAGCCCGCAAATTGAGATGGACATAAAAACCTAGTCCGCCCCGCCAAGGTGGCGGGTTGGCGAGCGGCGGGCTTGCCCGCCTATTTTTTTATTTATTATTTATTCATTTTTTAATAGATTTTTTTACATTTTAATTAGATTTTTCACATAGTTTTTAGAACAATTTTTTATAAAGCATTTTTTAACAAATTTTACTTAAAAATATTGCATATATTCACAAATAAATGTATAAAATAAAACCATCAAGAATTAGAATTAGTAGAATTAACTTAAAAAATAGCGGATTTTGACGGAGCGGCGGGTTTTGGCGGGCGGCGGGCTTTGACGGACGGCGGGTTTTGGCGGGGCGGACTATGGCGGACGGCGTGCCTAAAATGTCAAACCAACTCGCCATTTTTTGACGGGTGCGCGGACCCGGCCCGTTTTTCCACCCCTAATCACGATGTACATAAATACTTTCTCTATTTAAAATTTTGTTTATTTTGTTATATTCCGTATTAAAATAGAGAATGTGTGAGATGTAGAAAATGACCACTATAAAATGGCATTTGATAAGATATTTGAGATATCCAGCAATCAACAAGATGATATATGCAAAATTAACACTCCAATATTAAGTAAGTGTCCGAGAGAGATGGAATTATACAAATGTGAATGAGAAGAATACCTGAGTCATGCTTATATAGGATGACAATTATAACTTCTCTAAATCATCCGACTTAGATTGTAGAGGGTTGTTGGATGTATATCAATGATGTAGATGATAGTGGTGGCGTTCTCCGGTGTGATGCTTTAAAATAGAGGTACACCAATTTGTCATTCAAAGTGTTGCAGCTACTGAGTCACTGGCCAAGTCAAAACATGTTAGTATGCTACATGTTTTTTTTTGGTACAAGAAGGGCCTAAAGACCGAAAGAAGAAAAAGGAAAAAAAAAACTAAGAAGAAACTCTAACAAATTTAGGAAATGAGGCTCCAGAGATATCTTCAGTTGATAAATTCTTCAACTCACGCGTCGAGAGATTTGGAGAATAAAAAATTCACAGTCGTTCAAAGTAAGGCTATAGTTGGCTACTCAATCTTCACAACGATTTTCTTCACGAGAATAATAGTTGTGTAATACTCTAACATTGGACTGTATACAGTTTCCGTTCTCGATTTCTTTCACCACATGCATACTTGTCTCTGTTGGATTGTTTGGCCGCTGAAACCTTTCTCCAAACATTAATTTTTTTCTTCCAATTCCACATGTTCCAACATAATATCATAAATAAAGACCAACAATGTCATCTGTGAACATCCACAACATTTTCTATATAATTGAATGTAATCCACTCTTTGCAAGAAAATAATAAAGTTGAGTCATTTTATTTAAGGGCCCAATTTGAATCCATACCTATTTTGCATAAGGGAAATTCCACAACACATTAATAAACGTCTCTTCCGTTTCAGTGCACTAAATACAATTAGCGGAGATGGTTGGATCCCACTTGTGGCACTTAGAGTTTGTCAAAAGTCTCTCATGAATCATAAGCTAGGTGAATATTTGGATTATATAAGGGTCTTTTCACTTTCAAGTGATATTCCAATCTATGTCTGGATCGACAACAATTTGATATGACGCGCTATATTTATAAGCATTTCCTAGAGAAAAATCATGATCTTTACACTCACACATCCTATCTTGTCAACATGGTGGAGGAATAGTGATGACAATTGTCATTACGTGATTTTTATGAGAAAATTCGGATGAATAATGAGCAAAAGCCATGCCAAAGAGTGAAGAAGTGAGCAAAAATCCACCACAAGTAAGAAATAAAAACTTAGTGAAAATATTGATGAAAAGGAGAAGAAAAAGATGCCTTTGCCCCTGGATTTCTTGCTTGCCCGATGCATTCATTTGTGGCGCGACGAGGCTTGCATTGCAGCATCTTGGCGCGATGACACACTTTTGACTAACACACATAATTGCTATTTAAAACCAGTTTTCCGAATATTTGAGGATTTATAAAATCGAGAGATAAAGTGACGACTAGAGATATTTAAGGGGAGAATTTTGAGAGCAATGGAATCTTTGGAGAGCTATTCTTCCATAAATTTTGATGATACAGACTTATCAACTCATGGTATTTGTTAATTTAATAATGAGTAGCTAAAATTTTCTAGATTAGGTCTTTTTGAGATGAACCTTATTATTACTCTATTGGATTATATGTCTGTTTGAGATATATTGACTAGTTTTATTATTATTCTCTTATTTAATGAGTTCTTGAGCTTAATGCTCTTTGTTCATTTATGAGCGCACAAATCGATATAGATACATAAGCACTTCTTACCATTATTCTACTTAACTAATCTAGAGAAATTTATTCGACTTGGTAATTTACATGGGTAGGTAATTAGAAGTCGTTGATTTTGAATTTATGCACTTAGAATGTCTAATTTAACTTTTAATTGACCTGAGAAATTAGGGAATTATTGTATAAATTAGTGAGTTGTACACCAAGGAATTGGGTGCAGTGGTCTTATTAGTTTGTAGTGAGATAATGATTTCAATTAACTCAATAAAAACAAAGTTCATCAACAGGTAAAATAAGGGGATTCTATATAAAAGGCCTAATCGCCTTGCTCATCTTGAATTTTATTCTCTTAGTTTTCTCGTTCTTGTTTTAAAACTAGATAAAATCAAAACCCCCTCAACTGTTACTATTTTAAGACGCATATAATTACCTGGTTAAATTACAGTCCTCGTGGAGACAATATTTTTAATTATTAATTTGACACTATTGGCATCAAGTTTTTAGGGCAGTTGTTGCGAATTGTTGATTTCAACAAAGCAATTTAGTGTGACACTTTTAGTTTTATTTTTCTGCATTTTATTATATTTTTTAATTTTGGCAATTTCTATTTTATTTTTAATTTTTTTATTAGTTTTTGTTTTTAGTATTTAATTATACTTTTCTTATCTTCTCTATGGTGAGGTGCTACTTGTTAGAACAAGATTTGTTCTGATCAATTATCTTAGTTTTGATGATAACAATAATATGAATTTTGCTTAAGATTATATGGTACTCTAATCCAATGCAATTTCCTTTTCAGGAAATATATATAAAGAGTACGCATAATTCAGCGCTCAGAAGCTTTGTCTCAAAGGGTTCAGCATGCAACATCAGAACATGGTCTGGCAAGACATCAGAAGATGGTCGAAGCAGAATCAGAACATGGGTCTATGGAAGCATCAGAAGAACAAGAGAACAAAAGCACTGAAGTTCTGATGGTATCACGCTCAGAAGCACTTCAAGGTCAGAAGATCAGAAGATGCTCTGCACCAAGCTGTTTGACTCTGATGATATTCAAACGTTGTATTCACAAACATCAGATCAGAAGAAAGTACAAGTGGCAAGCTACGCTGACTGACAAAAGGAACGTTAAAAGCTACTAAAGGCTACGTCAGTAGACACAGCGTGAACAAGGCTCGAGGTAGTTGACAAAAGCGTATAACATTAAATGCGATGCTGTACGGAACACGCAAAGCATTAAATGCACTCAACGGTCATCTTCTCCAACGCCTATAAATATGAAGTTCTGATGAGAAGCAAGGTCAACGAATTCTACATCTATTCTGTGAATATCAACTTGCTGAAACGCTGTTCAAATCAAAACTCAGAATCTTCATCTTCATCAAAGCTCACTACATTGCTGTTGTAATATATTAGTGAGATTAAGCTTAAACGATTAAGAGAAATATCACAGTTTGTGATTATAGCTTTTAAGAAGCAATTGTAATACTCTTAGAATTGATTACATTAAGTTGTAAGGAACTAGAGTGATCGTGTGGATCAGAATACTCTAGGAAGTCTTAGAGGTTATCTAAGCAGGTTGTAACTAGAGTGATCGTGTGGATCAGTAGACTCTAGAAAAGTCTTAGAGGGTATCTAAGCAGTTGTTCCTGGAGTGATCAGTGTGTGATCAGAAGACTCTGGAAGACTTAGTTGCTGACTAAGTGGAAAACCATTGTAATCCGTGCGATTAGTGGATTAAATCCTCAGTTGAGGTAAATCATCTCTGCGGGGGTGGACTGGAGTAGTTTAGTTAACAACGAACCAGGATAAAAATATCTGTGCAATTTATTTTTATCTGTCAAGTTTTTAAAGCTACACTTATTCAAACCCCCCCTTTCTAAGTGTTTTTCTATCCTTCAATTGGCATCAGAGCGCCGGTTCTAAGGTGCAAGCACTTAACCGTGTTTAGAAAAGATTCAGGAAGAGAAAAACGCTTCAGTAAAAGATGGTTGATGAAAGTGAAAAGTCTACACCAGCATCTACATCTGGCTCTGCTGAGCAATATAACGGTAACAATGGTTATACTAGACCGCCGGTATTTGATGGTGAAAACTTTGAATACTGGAAAGATAAGCTGGAAAGTTACTTTCTTGGTCTAGATGGTGATCTATGGGATCTTCTGATGGATGGTTACAAACATCCAGTAAATGCCAGAGGCGTAAAGCTAACAAGGCAAGAAATGAATGATGATCAGAAAAAGCTTTTCAGGAATCATCATAAATGCAGAACTGTTTTGCTGAATGCTATCTCTCATGCTGAGTATGAGAAGATATCTAACAGGGAAACGGCCTATGACATATATGAGTCCTTGAAAATGACTCATGAAGGAAATGCTCAAGTCAAGGAGACTAAAGCTCTAGCTTTAATCCAGAAGTATGAAGCCTTCAAGATGGAGGATGATGAAGACATTGAAAAGATGTTTTCAAGATTTCAAACTCTTACTGCTGGATTGAGAGTTCTTGACAAGGGATACACCAAGGCTGATCACGTAAAGAAGATCATCAGAAGCTTACCCAGAAGATGGGGTCCTATGGTGACTGCATTCAAGATTGCAAAGAATCTGAATGAAGTTTCTCTGGAAGAGCTTATCAGTGCCTTGAGGAGTCATGAAATAGAGCTGGACGCAAATGAGCCTCAAAAGAAAGGTAAGTCTATTGCATTAAAATCCAATATCAAGAAATGCACTAACGCTTTTCAGGCTAGAGAAGATCCTGAAGAATCAGAATCTGAAGAAGAAGATGAACTGTCTTTGATCTCCAGAAGGCTAAATCAACTCTGGAAGACCAAGCAAAGAAAGTTCAGAGGCTTCAGAAGTTCAAAGAAATTTGAACGTGGAGAATCTTCTGATGACAGAAGATTTGACAAGAAGAAGGTCATGTGCTATGAATGCAATGAGCCTGGACACTTCAAGAATGAATGTCCAAATCTTCAGAAGGAAAATCCCAAGAAGAAGTTTCATAAGAAGAAAGGTCTTATGGCAACCTGGGATGAGTCAGAAGATGATTCAGACTCTGAAGATGAGCAGGCTAACTGTGCGCTGATGGCGACAGAAGATGACGGATCAGAATCTACATCAGAATCAGATTCTGAAGAGGTATTTTCTGAACTTACTAGAGATGAGTTAGTTTCCGGTCTAACTGAACTTCTGGAACTCAAGTCTCAGATTAGTCTCAAATACAAAAAGCTGAAAAAGCTATTTGAATTTGAAACAAAGAAGCTTGAGTTGGAAAATTCTGAACTAAAAGAAAAACTTTTAAAATTATCCAATAATGTTGGATCTCCTTCTGATTCAGAAAAATCCACTCCTAGTTTAAACCATATTCTGAAAGAATATGATTTAAGTTTCAGGAAGTTCTTATCTAGAAGTATTGGCAGAAGTCAGCTAGCTTCTATGATATATGCTGTGTCTGGAAACAAAAGAGTCGGCATTGGTTTTGAGGGTGAAACCCCATACAAACTTGAACCTGTTGATGAAATGAAACTCACATACAAGCCATTGTATGATCAGTTCAAGTATGGCCACTCCCATGATATTAGGCACACCTCACATGCTCAAAGTTTTCACAGAACACACACCAAAAAGCATGTGACACAACCTAGGAAATATCATGAAACTCACATTAAAAATTATCATGCTGTTCCTCCTATTGCTTACAATGTTAAACCCAAGTTCAATCAGAACTTGAGAAAATCTAACAAGAAAGGACCCAAAAAGATGTGGGTACCTAAGGATAAGATTATTCCTATTACAGATATCCTTGACTGCAAGAAGGACAAAGCACAACATGTCATGGTACCTGGACTCTGGATGCTCACGACACATGACAGGAAGAAGGTCTACGTTCCAAGACCTGGTGCTTAAGTCTGGAGGAGAAGTCAAGTTTGGAGGAGATCAGAAGGGCAAGATAATTGGCTCTGGAACTATAAAGTCTGGTAACTCTCCTTCCATTTCTAATGTACTTCTTGTAGAAGGATTAACACATAACCTCTTATCTATCAGTCAATTGAGTGACAATGGTTATGATATAATCTTTAATCAAGAGTCTTGCAAGGCTGTAAATCAGAAGGATGGCTCAATCCTATTTACAGGCAAGAGGAAGAATAACATTTATAAGACAGATCTGCAAGATCTTATGAGTCAGAAGGTGACTTGTCTTATGTCTGTTTCTGAAGAGCAGTGGGTCTGGCACAGAAGATTAGGTCATGCTAGTTTGAGAAAGATTTCTCAGATTAACAAACTGAATCTGGTCAGAGGACTCCCTAATCTGAAATTCAAATCAGATGCTCTTTGTGAAGCATGTCAGAAGGGCAAGTTCTCCAAACCTGCATTCAAGTCCAAGAATGTTGTTTCTACCTCAAGGCCATTAGAACTCTTGCACATTGATCTGTTTGGCCCAGTCAAAACAGCATCTGTCAGAGGGAAGAAATATGGATTAGTCATCGTAGATGATTATAGCCGCTGGACATGGGTA
Source organism: Vicia villosa (assembly GCF_029867415.1). Taxonomy (NCBI): domain Eukaryota; kingdom Viridiplantae; phylum Streptophyta; class Magnoliopsida; order Fabales; family Fabaceae; genus Vicia; species Vicia villosa. Next base: position 127,764,168 of record NC_081180.1, on the reverse strand, counting down.
AAATTCTTGAAACACAAGGATGAGACTCATTCAGTGTTCTTTGATTTCTGCATTCAGATTCAATCTGAAAAAGAGTGTAAAATCATAAAGGTTAGAAGTGATCATGGTGGTGAATTTGAGAACAGATCCTTTGAAGAATTCTTCAAAGAAAATGGTATTGCCCATGATTTCTCTTGTCCTAGAACTCCACAGCAAAATGGAGTTGTAGAACGAAAGAATAGGACTCTGCAAGAAATGGCCAGAACCATGATCAATGAAACCAATATGGCTAAGCATTTCTGGGCAGAAGCAATAAACACTGCATGCTATATTCAGAATAGAATCTCTATCAGACCTATTCTAAATAAAACTTCTTATGAACTGTGGAAGAATAGTAAGCCCAACATTTCATATTTCCATCCTTTTGGATGTGTATGCTTTATTCTGAACACTAAAGATCATCTTGGTAAGTTTGATTCCAAAGCACAAAAATGTTTCCTTCTTGGATATTCTGAACGCTCAAAAGGCTACAGAGTATACAATACTGAAACATTGATTGTAGAAGAATCAATCAATATCAGGTTTGATGATAAGCTTGGTTCTGAAAAACCAAAGCAGTTTGATAATTTTGCAGATTGTGATATTGATATATCAGAAGTTGTTGAGCCAAGAAGCAACGCATCAGAAGCAGAGCTTCTCAGAAGCAAAGAATCTGAAGATCAAGTATCAGCTTCTCTGGAGAATCTAAGCATATCTGAAGAACCATCTGTCAGAAGATCATCCAGACTCATTTCTGGTCATTCAGAAGATGTCATTCTTGGAAAGAAGGATGATCCAATCAGAACAAGAGCATTCCTTAAGAACAATGCAGACTGTCAATTAAGTCTTGTATCTTTGATCGAGCCAACTTCTGTTGATCATGCTCTAGAAGATCCAGACTGGATAATTGCTATGCAAGAAGAACTAAATCAGTTTACAAGGAATGATGTTTGGGATCTTGTTCCTAGACCAGATGGATTCAATATAATTGGTACAAAATGGGTCTTCAGAAACAAGCTCAGTGAGAAAGGTGAAGTGGTAAGGAACAAAGCCAGACTGGTGGCTCAGGGTTATAGTCAGCAAGAAGGGATTGACTATACAGAAACCTTTGCACCAGTGGCCAGGTTAGAATCTATTCGTCTATTAATTTCATTTGCCACTCAACATAACATCACTCTCTATCAAATGGATGTTAAGAGTGCCTTCTTAAATGGTTATATAGATGAAGAAGTTTATGTCCATCAACCTCCTGGTTTTGAAGACTCTATGTCTCCTAATCATGTTTTTAAATTAAAGAAATCGTTATATGGATTGAAACAAGCTCCCAGAGCTTGGTATGAACGCTTAAGTTCTTTCCTTCTGGATAATGGTTTCACTAGAGGAAAAGTGGACACTACTCTCTTTTGTAAAACCTTAAAAGGGATATTTTAATTTGTCAAATATATGTAGATGATATTATTTTTGGAACATCTAATGCTACACTTGGAAAGGAGTTTGCTGAGTCTATGCAGGCTGAGTTTGAAATGAGCATGATGGGAGAACTCAAGTATTTCCTTGGAATACAAATAAATCAAACATCAGAAGGAACGTATGTTCACCAAACCAAGTATGTGAAGGAACTTCTGAAGAAGTTTAATCTTCTAGACTGCAAAGAAGCCAAAACTCCTATGCATCCAACTTGCATCCTAGGTAAGGATGAGGTAAGTAAGAAGGTAGATCAGAAGTTATACAGAGGTATGATTGGATCTCTTCTATATCTGACTGCTTCTAGACCTGACATTCTGTTCAGTGTTTGTTTGTGTGCTAGATTCCAATCAGATCCTAGAGAATCTCATTTAACTGCTGTTAAGAGAATTCTAAGGTATCTGAAAGGTACTACTAATGTTGGCTTAGTTTACAGAAAATCTAAAGAATACAACTTAGTAGGATTCTGCGATGCTGACTATGCTGGAGACAGAATTGAAAGAAAAAGTACTTCAGGAAGTTGCCAATTTCTTGGAAGTCATTTGATCTCTTGGTATAGCAAGAAGCAAGCAACTATTGCTCTATCAACAACAGAAGCAGAATATGTCGCTGCTGCTGGTTGCAGTACACATATGCTCTGGATGAAGAGTCAGTTAGAAGATTATCAGATATTTGAGAGTAACATTCCTATATTCTGTGATAATACTTCTGCTATATGTTTATCTAAGAATCCCATTCTTCATTCAAAAGCTAAACATATTGAGATCAAACATCATTTCATAAGGGACTATGTTCAGAAGGGTGTTATATCTTTAAACTTTGTTGATACAGACCATCAATGGGCTGATATCTTTACAAAACCCCTGGCTGAAGATAGGTTTAAGTTCATTCTGAAGAACATCAGTATGGATTTATGCCCAGAATGAGAAGATGAGAAGTTCTTATGTATGAGTATCTTCTGAAATAAAAATGGATTATTTTCTAATCAGAAGTTCTGATTGAAATCTTTTAGAAATTATGATTCGGGTATTACTAACGTTTCATTGTCTAAGTTGATTCAGAACCTCTTGTATAGCAAAACAGCTGTAACGTTTTATCTCAGGATGGTAAACCTGTCGTTACTATTCATGGATAAGCGCGCGTGCAGTTGAAGGGACACCGACCATAGGTAACTGTGCTAGTCACCTCATTCGTCTTTATTATCTCTCCTCACGTCACGTAACATTAAATGCTATTCATCATTCGTTTCATTTTATTTTTCTTTTAAATACTCTTCAAACACTTCTCCTTCCCTCTCATACTTTCTCTATTCCCTATCCTTTTGCATTCATATCAAACCCTAGCTGTTCATTATCTGCAAATCCATCATGAACTCTTCATCAAGTCCAGGAAATCATGAAAATGATCAAAACAACAAGAGAAAAGCTGTTGAAACATCTCCTTCCAAACCCAAAAAGATAAAAATCACCTATGATCCTCTCAAGGTGAATCCATTCGAAGCAATGTTATCTGGAAACTATTCTAGACGTGTGTTTCAACCCCCTGGTGAAAGCCCTCCATCATCTCCATCTTCTTCCTCATCTTGTTTCCTTCTAGACTCAACTTCCTCTTCATCTAACCCTTCCTCTCCCTCAACCCATTCCGAAGAAATCTCTTCATCTTCACCCGCTGAGAATGCTGTCTCTGATAAAGATTGTGGAAGATCTGCATCAGAACCAAGTCTCCCTGACCCCTCGCCTAGAAGCCCAAGAAGCAGTCAATAAGGCGTTTCACTCCTTCATGGCATGCTGGCACAGACTTTGTCTTAGCTAGGGTCTTAGGCTTTGGTCTTTGTAGTTTTCTTTTCCTTGTTGCATCTGCTTGTTAAACATCTTTTGTAATATCTTTTGATTATCAATGAAAAGTTTCTTTGTCTTTTACATTCCAGTAATTTTACTTGTCGTTTTATTCATCTGATTCTTTTGAAATATTCTTTTTGATGTTATGACAAAAAGGGGGAGAAGATAAATGATAAATGATTTGATTAATCTATCAGTTGCTGGGTAAAGCTCCCACACATTTTCTAACAAGAACTGCAAGTTCTATATGGTTTAAGTGTTTTGCAGGTATAAAGAAGTGAAGAGAATCTTCAAAGCAAAAACAAGAAGCAAAACCATGGAAACTGAAGCAAGCCGAGTGCTGTCAAGCTTCAGAGATCAGAAGCAAGAAAGAAGAATAAATCAGAAGCACTGATAATAGAATTTGATCCATATTTGTCTATTTGCTATGACAAAATTCTATTTGCTCTGATACATTATTTTAGCCTATATGGCTCTGATACATATTATGTGTTCAAATATACATTTTATGTTCTAACTCGTTCATGCTGACTTTTGTCGTTTAGTTTTTGTTCTGTAACATTTCAGGATGTAGAGATGCTCTGATGATGCTCTGGTACATTCAACAATGTTCTGATACAAATCTAGCATGAAGTGATGTTGGTAGAAATTCAAAGCTCTGAAGCTATCCGAGGGAAGCAGAAATCAGAAGCTGTGAATGTTCTAAAGATCCAGAAAACTCAAGTTCTGAAGCTGTCCTAAAATGGAAGCAGAAATCAGAAGCTGTGAATGTTCAGAAGATCAAAGAAATTCAAGTTCTGAAGCTGTCCTAGATGGAAGCAGAAGTCAGAAGCTGTGAATGTTCAGAAGATCAAAGAAATTCAAGTTCTGAAGCTGTCCTAGATGGAAGCAGGAATCAGAAGCTGTGAGTGTTCTAGGGATCTAAGGAAATTCTAGTTCTGAAGCTGTCCAATGGAAGCAGAAGTCAGAAGCTATGAATTCTCTAAAGACAGAAGCTTATATGATCGTCTCTACCGAAATAATCAGGGAAGTCTTTTATTAAAGTTCTTCGAGTATTTATTTCAGGGGGAGATTATTTATCTCAGGGGGAGATTGTTAATCTCAGGGGGAGACATATTCATATGCTTATGCTATAGCTGTGTAATTTGTCTTTTGCCGTCTGTTCTTTCTGATCGCAAATTCATATCATTTATATATGTTTTTGTCATCATCAAAAAGGGGGAGATTGTTAGAACAAGATTTGTTCTGATCAATTATCTTAGTTTTGATGATAACAATAATATGAATTTTGCTTAAGATTATATGGTACTCTAATCCAATGCAATTTCCTTTTCAGGAAATATATATAAAGAGTACGCATAATTCAGCGCTCAGAAGCTTTGTCTCAAAGGGTTCAGCATGCAACATCAGAACATGGTCTGGCAAGACATCAGAAGATGGTCGAAGCAGAATCAGAACATGGGTCTATGGAAGCATCAGAAGAACAAGAGAACAGAAGCACTGAAGTTCTGATGGTATCACGCTCAGAAGCACTTCAAGGTCAGAAGATCAGAAGATGCTCTGCACCAAGCTGTTTGACTCTGATGATATTCAAACGTTGTATTCACAAACATCAGATCAGAAGAAAGTACAAGTGGCAAGCTACGCTGACTGACAAAAGGAACGTTAAAAGCTACTAAAGGCTACGTCAGTAGACACAGCGTGAACAAGGCTCGAGGTAGTTGACAAAAGCGTATAACATTAAATGCGATGCTGTACGGAACACGCAAAGCATTAAATGCACTCAACGGTCATCTTCTCCAATGCCTATAAATATGAAGTTCTGATGAGAAGCAAGGTCAACGAATTCTACATCTATTCTGTGAATATCAACTTGCTGAAACGCTGTTCAAATCAAAACTCAGAATCTTCATCTTCATCAAAGCTCACTACATTGCTGTTGTAATATATTAGTGAGATTAAGCTTAAACGATTAAGAGAAATATCACAGTTTGTGATTATAGCTTTTAAGAAGCAATTGTAATACTCTTAGAATTGATTACATTAAGTTGTAAGGAACTAGAGTGATCGTGTGGATCAGAATACTCTAGGAAGTCTTAGAGGTTATCTAAGCAGGTTGTAACTAGAGTGATCGTGTGGATCAGTAGACTCTAGAAAAGTCTTAGAGGGTATCTAAGCAGTTGTTCCTGGAGTGATCAGTGTGTGATCAGAAGACTCTGGAAGACTTAGTTGCTGACTAAGTGGGAAAACCATTGTAATCCGTGCGATTAGTGGATTAAATCCTCAGTTGAGGTAAATCATCTCTGCGGGGGTGGACTGGAGTAGTTTAGTTAACAACGAACCAGGATAAAAATATCTGTGCAATTTATTTTTATCTGTCAAGTTTTTAAAGCTACACTTATTCAAACCCCCCCTTTCTAAGTGTTTTTCTATCCTTCACTACTGAGGTATTTCATGTTTGTTTATGCGCAACACTAATTCGACGCTAATACCGACCAACTCCGAAATCAAAAGACCAACACACACAATTTCCAAAGTGAAAAGATAAACACTTCAAGTTACCGAAGAAGTAAAAGTAGAGATGGTCGTTTTACCATGTCAAATGTTGGGGTACTATTGTAGGAGGACTGACATAAGACAAATATGTTTAGGATTCCAACCAGTCAATCAAGTAACCTTCGATATTAAGAATTATGTACTTGCACATTTGAATGAGAATCAAATATACTTGGGAGCATCTAACGAAGTTCTACAAGAAATGCTCGATGTGTAAGCTGTCTGGCGGCATCTAACAAAGTTCTACAAGACATGCTCAAGTGAAATAAAACAACTAAAGAAAGTCTATCTTAAGAACAAAGGATCATTAAGGACTATATCATTCAGAATTTCAAGGATATATTTCTAAGGGAATTGCATCTCAACACTCGCTTAGGAAAATTAAAATATGGGGAAAGCACTTTTAATATTAGAATAAAAAGTGATTGGCAAGCTTGATGGATTTAACCAAGACATTGATTATGTCTTTCAATGGAATTGATTAAAATGATGATGCAGATCATGAAAGGTTAAGGTGATAAACATGTTATGGATTTATCAGTCCTATGGTTAGATCAACTCTTGTATCAAATGATTCATAGAGAATGAAAACAAACGATGACTTGTTAAGGGAAGTTTCTTAAGCTATCTTGAGACTTTAAGGTAGTACACTTAATAGAGGTTGAAAAATTGAAAAAGTCTGATTGCTTCTCTAATAAGTGATTTATTAATTGTTTAGTCAACTTATTTTCCTACAACCTTGGTGTAACACGCTGGGAGAACTGACTTTTGTTTTGTTATTTTGCAAAACATGTTGCGGTTAGCAAGAGTCGCCACCGACTTTTATTTTATCCAATTAGGAAAGACAAAAAGAACAGGAAAGACCTTTTTGAAAGAGATTGAGTTCGGGGGTAGGTTATACAAAGGGAAGGTGTAAGCATCCTTTGTATCCATGGGCTCTTAACTGCTTAGCTCACTTGTTCTTGTTTGATTTGTTTGAAAGAGTGTAGTGTGTGCGTAGAAAAACATTTTGTAAAAGAGTTAACTTTGTAATGATTCATCATTCGAACATATACAAAGTATTTATCTTGAAAGATGTTTTGAAAAACGAGGTGTGAAAAGCATTTTGAATGTTTTGAGTTGAGCAAGCAATCAAGAGTTGCCTACCCTAAGTTCGTAAGGTCATTCTTAGACTTTAAGGCTTTCCTTGAGTGATAGTACTATCCATACCATTTGTGGGTAGGTAGTCCTATGCATTGGATGTAAAGGGACATCGAAGGTTCATCGAATGGTCATAGAAGACAACATGTAAGGATACCTTAGTAATCCAAAGGGACTATCATCATTTAATCGAGGGACGAGATCATTTAAATTGTAGGCAACATCGAAGGGACCATGATCTTTAAATCGGAGGGGCTATGATGATTTTTTTAATCGCATGCAACATTGCTAAAGGTATCCTCACGTTCGAGGGACTTGACCAGATAATCGAAGGCAACAAGAGAGGGTTATCCTAAAGGTGGGTGTGTGAACAAGAGTGTGTTAGATTCAGTTATTTAATCTTGAAGTTAGTGAGCTATGTTCAGTTTTAGTCTTTCCATGCAATCCTATTAGCATACATTTAGCAGTTTATAAGTGCAGAAAATAAAAGCGGAAAGTAAACATAAGCTATTACATGACTTCGGGATGGGGGGTACATAACCAATAAAAGGGGAGTGCGGAAATTAAAATCCTAGTTAAAACTATTACAAGGCTTTTGCAGTTACATAATCAAAAAGTGCAGAAAATAAATCTAATTAGACTATCACAACCTCTGAACAATTACATAATTAAAAATAATTAAATATGGATAAAATCGGGAAATCAGGATGTAGAGGGAGATGAAAAGAGAAAATTGAAATCAGGATTAGAAATAAAACCAGGGTTAGAAAACTTTTTTTAACCTAATTATTAACTAACTATTAATTTATTTATTAACCTAAGTCTAAGTTAGTTAATGAAAATATGTTTAATTATAAATTAAATCTAATCTAATCTAGTTAAATCCCTAATTAAAAAAAGATTAGTTTAAAAAAAATCTCATTAAATCCTAAAAGACCAATTAACAATTATAGTTATAAATTAAATCAAATTAAACATTAAAACTAACTATTTTTTTGTGATTTTTATGGGTTTTTTATAATTAAAATTAAATCAAATGAAAACCTAAATCTAATTCTATTGACTAATTGGTTAAAGGCTAATTAATTAATTATGAGTTAATTAAAGGTTAGTTCAAAATTAAATTAAATAAGAAAGAAAAATGAAGTTAGGGAAATTGAACCAAAAAATATATCGCGTCCACCAGGGTTTGAACCCTGGTCTTGAAGATCACTAGTCTGAAGGAAAAGGTCAGAATATGGACTGAGTGGACCCCAGTCTTCATTGAGTGGACCAATCACGAACGGAGAGAGGTTGAGCAAGGTTGACTAGCCAATCACGGTGCATCACGTCATCGTCTTCCCCAACAGGCTCTTGTGCATTTATTTGCTACGAATCAGCTTGGATTTAGCTACGATATTTCGTAGCCATAACCTATAAAAATCAAACTTTGCAAAAACGAATTAGACATGAAAAAAAACAGCCCAGGTCATCCTAAAATCATGCTATGGACTCAGTGGATGGATCGTTTTGAATGAACACGGCTTGGAATGTGGGATACGAACGTTCATGTTCTTGAAGCCCTAACAATGGCAGTG